>NC_092714.1:275437193-275737193 GCF_047496885.1 Scyliorhinus torazame | reverse complement strand
CAGCAGCTGCAGAAATGTTGGGGCAAATGGAATCTGGTTGGTGGGATTTTGAAAGTGCAGTTTGTAACTGAATTGGGAAATAGGCTTCTCCAGGCAGGCACTGATACAGAAGGAAGTGGGGTTGGGGCATGGGCAGAGGGACATGGGTGGTGAGCAATACAAGGAGGTGATCAGAGATGGTCCTTTCTGTGACTGGTATGGTGGGAGGTGGCACAGTCAAGGGGGAGGCGGTGAATACAAGTTGGCGCTTTACAGGGAGGAACGACGAAAGGAGGATAAAAGGTCAGTGAGCTCAGAGGAGAGAGGGAGAGAACATGATGCATGGGGAAGGAGCGGGACGATGAGACCTCGCGGCAGACATCCAACCAGAATTGGCGAGCCTAAGTCAGCCCATTCAGTAGGCAAGAAGGACAGGTCAACATTATGAAGCTGATTGAATTTCTAACAATTATACAGAAGGTTTGTGCAGTGTCACAACTAAGGATATCGGCCAGGAGCCTCCACTCCCCGCAGCAAAGATCCAGGAATTCCGATCAGGCAGAGAATCCCACCTCGGCCCAAAATCGGGATCAGCGTGGGGCGGCAGATCCATCCCCAGTCTCTGGTCCCACACCGCTGACCTTAGTGGGATTCGCTCCCCATGCCGACATAAACGTGCAAACTGCTGATACGCATTCATTAGAATTTGATTATCAGGCTGGAAGCCCAGGTGTCCAAACCCCCACCCCCACAGCGGGAATCAGCACTGGGCAGGCTTTGGTGCAGGTATTGACAAGGGGTGTCCTAGGGGGGGGTCAAGGGGGTTGGCCTATTACCCATGTGCCCCTCTGCCACTGCCAGGCTGCAGACTGAGAGTCCCCCAAGGTCCGGGGGTTGGGTGGGTGTGGGCTGTGGGAAAGGGGTTGACCCCGGGACCCTCCCCAGGATGGGGGTCCCGTGTGTGGACTGCCCCTTCCAGCCCTGGGCAACCTGAAGGTCACTCTTGGCCTGGTGACCTCAGGCCACCCTCTGTTCAAAATCATCATCCTTGTCTGACCTGTTTAAACTCTGGGAGTGGTGACTTGGAGGGGGGGTGGAGGCTGAAGTGGGGGGGGACACAGAGGTTGGGGAGGTTGGGTGGGGAGTTTGGGTCACCCTTACGTGGCCGCTGTTTGGGGCGTGTGGTCCGTTATTTCCGTGGTGAGGAGAGAATGCCCCTCTTTGTCAGTGGGGGGGTGAGACAAAATTTGCATTGTGGGGGAGAGGGGGGCCTGTCGCTGGACAAATCCCACCCAAAGTGTGGTTAGATACAGAGTAAAGGGGCATCACGGCGGCACAATGGTTAGCACTGTTGTTCCACAGCGCCAGGGTCCCAGGTTCAATTCCCGGCTTGGGTCACTGTCTGTGCAGAGTCTGCACGTTCTCCCCGTGCCTGCGTGGGTTTCGTCCGGGTGCTCCGGTTTCCCCCCACAAGTCCCGAAAGACGTGCTGTTAGGTGAATTGGATATTCAGAATTCTCCCTCAGTTCACCCGAACAGGCGCCGGAATGTGGTGACTAGGGGCTTTTCGCAGTAACTTCATTGTAGTGTTAATATAAGCCTACTTGTGACAATAATAAAGATTATTATTAAGATTATTATGATAGTCTCTGGAATGGAGAATCCCCATCAGGTCATAATTCCTTACCTCCTTACCTTACAGATTGGCGGGGAGAAAAGACCGTCAGTGGACATGGGCAAGAAGACAAAGACACAAAAGAAGAAGAAGAAAAAGGACCCAAATGAGCCTCAGAAGCCAGTCTCTGCCTACGCTCTGTTCTTCCGAGATACACAAGCTGCAATCAAAGGACAAAACCCCAATGCCACCTTCGGAGATGTTTCCAAAATCGTGGCCTCAATGTGGGATGGTCTGGGAGAGGAGCAGAAACAGGTAAAGAGCGAAACAAGAAATGTTTCAACTTCCTTTTTGGATACATTTTATTGTAGATACCAAGGATTGTCTTCGATTTACTGGATTTGTTGAAATTAACCAGAAGATGTGTGTAAAACAGGGAGTAATCAATCAAAAGTGACGAAGGAATACAGGGAGAGTATTAACACGCACCTGCGTGTGGATACCAGTGGAACCTGAGTGGCTCAGTTGGTGGTGCTCCACCTCGGAGCTCGACGGCTCTGGGTTCAAGTCCCACTGTCGGACGTGTTGGCTGTGGAAAGCAAGGCTCATGTTGCTCGAAGCAGATTGCTCTTCAGCCTGGAAGAACGCTTCCAGTTCCCCATTCCGGAGGAACCAGGCAACCCTTTTCGAAAAAAATTAAACTCAACATAGGATTCCAATGAGATTTCTACCCATTAACTTCCCGAGTCTATGGTGCAGAATTGGTCTCAAGTGTGAAGATACACAAACTGAATGTGCTACTCTCACATACACTTCAGCTGCCTCTTGTGTCCTGTTGTAAAGAAAAATGCCAAGAGTTTTCAGTGTTTGAAACTTTTAGATACGGGATGTGAATCTACAGATTAACTAACTTTCTCATTAATATGTTAAATTCATACTTCATCTCAACGGAGACAACTGGGAATGAAATGCTGCATCAATACATCAGGGCTGGAATTACCTGGTTGATGAAATTCAGTTTTCCCCCCTCCGACGGCTCATTCCCGTCCCTGGATTTGCCGGCGGCGTGAGGGCATCCAATGGGAAATCCCATTGAGAAGCGGCGGGAAGATAGAATCCCGCCATCAGCGAACGGCGCGCGACCGAGAAACATGAGGGCTGGAGTCCTGGAGAATCCCGCCCCGGGCGTTGAAGAATGTAGAGGACTGCCAGCATAGTGTGGCCTGAGGTAGCTACGAGGTCCAGTGAACACGGTCCGGAGAGTTCCATGAGCAAATGTTTGTGTATAATTGGTTACCATTTTAATGAGGATTTATAGAGAATTTAATCATTTTATTGAAGATAGGCAGCACGGTAGCATTGTGAATAGCACAATTGCTTCTCAGCACCAGGGTCCCAGGTTCGATTCCGGCTTGGGTGACTGTCTGTGTGGAGTCTGCACGTTCTCCCCGTGTCTGCGTGGGTTTCCTCCGGGTGCTCCGGTTTCCTTCCACAGTCCAAAGATGTGCAGGTTAGGTGGATTGGCCATGATAAAAATTGCCCTTAGTGTCCAAAATTTCCCTTGGTGTTGGGTGGGGTTACTGGGTTATGGGGATAGGGTAGAGGCGTTGACCTTGGGTAGGGTGCTCTTTCCAAGAGCCCGTGCAGACTCGATGGGCCGAATGGCCTCCTTCTGCACTGTAAATTCTATGATAATGATGAAGAAGTGAGCACCAGGTTCTGTTGGATGAGGAGCAACAGATTCATGCGACGGACAGAAAAGACATTGATGTTTCTTACTTCCATAAACCTGTCTGAGGATTCATTCCACAGCAGGAGCGGCAGTGACAGTCTCACTCCCACAGGTGACAGGACAGCTGGGCATCGGACTGGAAATTATTCCCTCTGCTTGGAAAAAAGCAAGAACTTGGATTTAAATACAAAATATTCGCACATTCCCAAAGCACATTCCCAATGAGTGACCTTTAAAGCGGGAGCACGATCCGACGCAATCATAGCCAGGACAGGAAAATCCCACTTACAGCACACACAGGAATAATGGGGTATTGTAAGCAACAGTTGACATCCAACAGCCTAAGGTGATATTAGAGCAGAGAGGCAGACGCTGAGGCGGAAGTAGATTTTGTGGAACACCATAAAGAGGAAAGTGAGGAGGAGAGTCAGAGAGGGTTCATAGAACATAGAACATACAGTGCAGAAGGAGGCCATTCGGCCCATCGAGTCTGCACCGACCCACTTAAGCCCTCACTTCCCCCCTATCCCCGTAACCCAATAACCCCTCCTAACCTTTTTGGACATTAAGGGCAATTTATCATGACCAATCCACCTAACCTGCACGTCTTTGGACTGTGGGAGGAAACCGGAGCACCCGGAGGAAACCCACGCAGACACGGGGAGAACGTGCAGACTCCGCATAGTGACCTAGCGGGGAATTGAACCTGGGACACTGGTGCTGTGAAGCGGCAGTGCTAACCACTTGTGCTACGGTACTGCCCCCATTCGCAAGGGAGTTCTAGAGCTTAGCACCCAGGCAGCTGAAGGGGCGGCCACTAATGGTGGAGAGATTCAAATCAGGAATGCTCGAGAGACCAGGATTGGATCAGTGCAGATATTTCAGAGGGTTGACGAGCTGGAGGAGATTGCAGAGATCGGGAAGTAGAAAGCCATGAAGGATTTGAAAGTGAGATGAGAATTTCATTTTCAAAGTTGTTGCTTACTGCGGTGATGATATTGTCATGAGCTCAGTTACATCTGAAGGGAATCTCAGTTTAATGTCTTTTCTGAAAAGTGGCACCTTCAACACGACAGCATTGCCTCAGTACTGCACTAGAATATTGCTCTGGGCTGTATGTTCAGGCATGGAGCCTAAACCCACTACCCTCTGAACCAAAGCTTACAATGCTGCCGACCGATTCGCTGAGCTGTGGATTGGAAGCAAAGTGGCAGCAATAACCTAAACCCACTTGACTTTCTCTAGGTGATCCAATAGTAAACCTCGTGCCAAAGATAGAAAATGGTTTAATCTTCAACACCGAGCTATGAGGAGCAGCACGGTGGCGCAGTGGGTTAGCCCTGCTGCCTCACGGTGCCGAGGTCCCAGGTTCGATCCCGGCTCTGGGTCACTGTCCGTGTGGAGTTTGCACATTCTCCCCGTGTCTGCGTGGGTCTCACCCCCACAACCCAAAGATGTGCAGGGTAGGTGAATTGGCCACGCTAAATTGCCCCTTAATTGGAAAAAATTAATTGGGTACGCTAAATTTATAAAAATAAAACACTGATCTATCGGCCGTTAATGGAGGGGGGGGCAACACTTCGAACCTCAGAAACAGTCAGGAGTTATTTAGAGGTGAGTGATTTCTGAGTACAATTCTGATATGTGGAGCACTCTTTCCCCATGGGCTTCTGAATTACACTGTCAAGGAAAACGTGGGTCAGTGATCCAAACTCTATGAGAAACCTCATTGTGATTTTCCCCTCTGCAGCCAACCAATAGTCAGAGGCGGACTTGCTGTCCAATTAAGGACAGTATGTGAGCTTGTGATGCTGCAGGGTCAATTGGAAGTCTGCCAGATTGAATGGAGCAGCGGGTTTCAATCAGTGGTAACTGAGGGAGAGAGACCTTCAAAATGGAGGCATCCTCCCTCCACCATTTTCAATTTGAAATTTTTTAAATGGCCTTTTGCAGCTGGGTTACTATCGTGGAGGGGAAGTCCCTCCACAGGGTCGCCTGTGTCTGCTGCACTCGGGCAGACAGAGTGGGGTCTCCGGACCCGCCTGGAGCACGGGTTCCCCGGTCTGCCCTGAGGAAGTTGTCCCCAGGCAGATACACCCACCTCCACCAGCTGTGGGAGTGAAGAGATCACTGGCAGTCGGCCTTCTTAATTGGCTTGAAGTATAGTTAATGACAATTGGCTACCTGCCAAATAGGGGCGGGGGGGGGGGGGACCGTTGCTACACCATCCCCCCCACCCCCCCCGTCCCTCCCCCTCACCCCCAATTCTGCCTTCAGGAAGGATTCTCGCCTCCATCCTTTGCTATTGCTTAACCGTCAGGCTTTCTCGCAGGATGGCAGCATTAAACTGCGGGTCTGTTTGTGTGAACCACTTTGAATATTCCCAATGATGAGCAGACTATTGTCAAGCAATTGTCTTGAAGCAATTTAGATTTAGACTCCTGGTTGGAGTCTGTTGACTCAATCTCACACGTAAAAATCCAATATATAGTAAATAGATTAATTTTCTGATTGGATACAGGGCACACATTTGACATGACTGATGAGGTCTCTTAATAACTTACCTGATAAATAGGTATAATACTGGTCTTCCCATTGCTGCTGCCTCTATCGGGTACTAAAGCCTATCTATTTTAGATTTGCTACTTATAGATAGATACCAGAGTGTGTATCTAACCATAGGGAACTGTTACCTACAGCTGACCACATTGGCCATTGCCACTTGGTGACTGTCCGCCTTTAGACAGTGCAGATTTGCAGTCACGCCCCACACATTTTGTTCAGCTTTTCTCCTGCCTGCCAAATCCTTCTCACCAAGGATTCATGTTCGTCCTGAGAGACTTTCCTAATGTCCTCATTTCCTAGTTTTTATTTGTGTAGTTGCCTAGTGATTCGATTCATGCTCAGGAATACGAGAATAGCAATTTCCCTGTCCTTCCATTTGTTTCAAGGACATCTGTTCTGGAAATTGCACTCTGAGGTTTTTTAACCCTTTCCAGTCTGCGTGGTGCGTTCAGCTCCCCTCCTCATACGGTCAGTGTAGACGGCTAGATGGCAAAAGTGTGCGCAGAATGACGATCCCGGCATCAACTGCAGTAGCTCACGGAGGTGGAGTGTCGGTCTCTCCAGCTACAGAACCAATTGTCTCTCTCTAATGGACAGAGATGCTTCTGGGCTTTTCAAGCCTCTGGCAAATTACTCGGAGGAATCGGACAGCCCTTTGCAAAGACAATTTTAATTCAACAAAGGATTCCAGGGAGATTTTTACCCATTAACTGCCCCGGTTAAAGGGACAAAATTGGTCTCAAAAGTCCATGATCCAATTTTATCACCGAAAACATGGAGAACGGATTTAGAAAGTTGATGGGGACAAGCCTTGCACTCGGAGTTGTCGGGATCTGGAATGCTCTACCTGGCAATTGATGAAAGCTGATTGATAAAGAATTTGAAAAGGGAGTTGGACGGGTGCTGGAGGATGAGGAACTTCCAGGCCACGTGCAAAAAGTAGGGGATGTGGGACAAAGCACCGCTCCTCTTTCCGAGAGCCGGCACAGGTAGGACAGGGTGAATGGCCTCTTTCTGTGCTCATGTTTCTATGGGCTGGATTTTACAGGGTGCCATGATTCCTGTGGCCCCAGCTAAAAGGTCAGTGCGTTGCGCATCCAGGGGAAGAATGCCTGGCCCACTGTGATTTAACAGTTAATTAGCCATTAATAGGCTTGGGGAGGGATTTCCACCTGTCAGGGACAGGAAATCCCACCTTAGATAATTGCCAGCCAGTCGGATGTTCCAGAGCCCTGTGGTTCCGGCAGCACCAGGCGGGAACAGTGGCCGTCACTGGGACTCCAGGCAGCCCCCTGCGGACGTCATCACTGGAGCCAGGCGCCAAGGAATGTTGAGGGGGTGGGGAGGCTGGCAGGGCCCAGCGATGAGTGTGAGGGTTTAAGAGGCTAGTGGGGGCTGTAAAGGAGTTGTGATGTGCGAGGGGTGTTTCTGATGGGCACAGGGACCCCAAATGGAGGGTGCATCTCACCTCGCATAGATAGAAGGATGCTGGCAAAGAGATAAATGGTTCCTCCCTCAGTCTGAGTATAATTAATCAGGCAAGCCAGGCAATCAAAATTGTAGAATCCCTACAGTGCAGAAGGAGGCCATTTGGCCCACTGAGTCTGCACCCACCCTCCAAAAGAGGGGGTACACCCCCATTCCCAATCCATTCTATGTCCGTAACCTAACCTGCACCTCCCTGGACACAACTGGGCAATTTTAGCACGTCCAATCCACCTAACATGCACGTCTTTGGACTGTGGGAGGAAACCGGAGCACCCGGTGGAAACCCACGCACACACGCACACACGGCGAGGATGTGCAGACTCCGCACAGACAGTGACCCAAGCCGGAATCGAACCTGGGACCCTGAAACTGTGAGGCAGCAGTGCTAACCACTGTGCCCCCGAGGTGCATATTACCCCCTTGACTGAAACTCTCTTGTGATTTGTGTGTGAGCGTCAGGTCCTTCTTGTCCTTCAACTTCCCACTGTCTCCAGCCTGCAGCAATCTGCATTTGTTCACCCACCGTAACCTCAGGTATTCAAACCAGGGTCAAAACAACATTCGAAATGGCTTGTTTATGTCTGAAAGTTAGCGCTTTGTAAGCTAAATCCAAAATGATGACCGGAAACCAAATCAAAACCCCTACGGCAGAATTAATAAGTTCCATACGGTGCATCAGATGGACTTGTTCACAATTGGTGTTTATTTTGATAACACTGGCAGAGAGAGAGAAATCGGTTAAAGGACAAGACGATTCTCTCAACTTTGCCTTGTCTTCTGCAATGTCTCAGTTCTGTTCAGTGACTGGCATAGGTTCCTCATCCAGCAATGCCTCAGATCTAAAATTCTTACCCATGTGTTCAAATCCCAGCATGCACACCTCTCTCCACCCACCCTGTGCCAACGGTGAGATATCCGCTCTCCTCCCATTCTGGACTCCGATTTTAATCACCTCTCTATCAGTATATTGCCCTCAGCTACGTTGGGCATTCTCTTTTGTGAATTTTTGGAACAGCAGACCCAACAACTTTCTGAATCCATGGGTTCCTTTGAACTGCCTCTGCCTTCTCCAGAAGATCCATTTAACTGAGGACATTTTGCACTCTGCATTGTCCTTACCTGATGATTTGCCCCATGTGGCAATAATGTTCTGCGTGAACTCTTCTTCCTATTTGTGATATCCTACGGGGTGAGAATGACCATCTTCCCCGTGGCACTTGCGCAGTACAAGCCCCCCCACCCCCCCCCCCCCCACCCCCCACCCCCACCCCCACCCCCCCCCCCCCCACCCCCCCCACTAGGGGCGGGCGATTTCTATTCACCTCTGTAAAAAACATCAGCCAGCAAGGCACCAACCAGAGAGGAAGCTGGTCGGGTCTAATATTGGGCTGTAAATAAAAACGTTGTTTCTTGATTTTTACTCAGTGTGGATCCCTGTGTTAAGAATTTCCTCAGTTGACTTTGTTGATTCCCTTCACAACACAATTACCACCATCGTCAGGACAAGTAGCAGCGACTCCACCCCTCAAGAGATCAAGCCTGACCTCGATCTTAATTGTATTTAAGTGTCTTGGTTCCATAATCCTTTTCTAACAAAAATGGATCCATCGCCATTTCCGAGTTCCTTTGCTCTCCAGGTTGAACAATTATTTTCTGGGGCATTTCCAGATTCCCACTATATTCACCATGAAGGGATGTTCCCTGACATCATCGAAATGGTCTCGCTCAAATTTTATGATTTTCCTGCCTTGTTTTGGACTCTCCACCAGAAAAAATAGTTTTTCTCTCTGTACCCTGTCAAATGTCTTAATCACCGTAATCACCTCAATTCGATCATCCTTAATCTTCTCAACGACAGAGACTTCCAAACCCGACTTTGACACTGATCCTCGATCCTCACAATGTAATTCTTTAAATCCTGACACAGGACAACAATAACTGTTAATGAGGGAAGTTAAACTCCAAATAAGAGTTGAGTGGAAGCTTTATTGCTGCAGATTTAGGGTCTGCAGTGGGTCTGTGGTGCCAATCACTCCCACCAAGTAACCACTCACTCTTTGTGTACGACATCAGGCTGAGCGTCTAGAATTAGACAATGCTTTAACTGCGTTAATTGGGTTCTTTGTTTAAAACAGGGCTACCAGACCAGATGAACAGCCCACATTGAGCTTTTCATTGACAAGAGAGTCTAAATCTATTGTCACATTCCAATATTGTGAAGCATGAATGCTGACTCCCACATTCTGTCAGTAGCGTTTTGCATACGCACAGGTTCAACTTCCAAATGTCTCCTCATGACCACTAACTTTACTCCCCCCATTGCCAGATCAGTGTTGTGCTGCCTGCCTGATCCCATCCCAATCCTGATCCCATCCCAATCCTGATCCCATCCCAATGCTGATGTAATTCCAATCCTGATCCCATCCCAATGCTGATCTCATCCCAATCCTGATCCCATCCCAATGCTGATGTAATTCCAATCCTGATCCCATCCCAATGCTGATACCATCCCAATCCTGATCCCATCCCAATGCTGATGTAATTCCAATCCTGATCCCACCCCAATGCTGATCTCATCCCAATCCTGATCCCATCCCAATGCTGATGTAATTCCAATCCTGATCCCATCCCAATCCTGATCTCATCCCAATCCTGATCCCATCCCAATCCTGATCTCATCCCAATCCTGATCCCATCCCAATCCTGATCTCATCCCAATGCTGAGACCATCCCAATGCTGATCTCATCCCAATCCTGATCCCATCCCAATGCTGATGCCATCCCAATCCTGATCTCATCCCAATGCTGATGTCATTCCAATCCTGATCTCATTCCAATCCTGAAACCATCCCAATCCTGAAACCATCCCAATCCTGAAACCATCCCAATGCTGATCCCATCCCAATCCTGATCTCATCCCGATGCTGATGTCATCCCAATGCTGATCCCATTCCAATCCTGATCCCATCCCAATGCTGATGCCATCCCAATCCTGATACCATCCCAATCCTGAAACCATCCCAATCCTGATCCCATCCCAATGCTGATCTCATCCCAGTCCTGATCTCATCCCAATGCTGATGTCATTCCAATCCTGATCCCATCCCAATGCTGATCTCATCCCAATCCTGAAACCATCCCAATCCTGATGCCATCCCAATCCTGATGCCATCCCAATCCTGATACAAATACCGCCCAGTCCATCTCACAACCCTGCCTCCCATCCATTGACTCCATCTACACCTCCCGCTGCCTGGGGAAAGCGGGCAGCATAATCAAAGACCCCTCCCACCCGGCTTACTCACTCTTCCAACTTCTTCCATTGGGCAGGAGATACAGAAGTCTGAAAACACGCACAAACAGACTCAAAAACAGCTTCTTCCCCACTGTCACCAGACTCCTAAATGACCCTCTTATGGACTGACCTAGACAGTTCCAACTGGACTAGACAACAGGACCCAATTCTAACAGGACTAGACAAATTCTAACAGGACGAGACAGGGTAGATGCAGGGAAGATGTTACCAATGATGGGTGTGTCCAGAACCAGGGGTCACAGCCTGAGGATTCCGGGTAAACCATTTCTGACAGAGATAAGGAGACATTTCTTCACACAAAGAGTGATGAGCCTGTGGAATTCATTACCACAGGAAGTAGTTGATGCTAAAACATTGAATATATTCAAGAGGCGGCTGGATATAGCACTTGGGGAGAATGGGATCAAAGGCTATGGGGAGAAAGCAGGATTAGGCTATTGAGTTGGATGATCAGCCATGATCGTGATGAATGGCGGAGCAGGCTCGAAGGGCCAAAAGGCCTCCTCCTGCTCCTATCTTCTATGTATCTATGACCTGATTAATATTACACTCTTGTATGCTTCACCCGTTGCCGGTGTCTATGTATTTACATTGTGGACCTTGTGTTGCCCTGTTATGTATTTTCTTTTTATTTTATTTTCTTTTCATGTACTAAATGATCTGTTTGAGCTGCTCGCAGAAAAATAATTTTCCCTGTACCTCGGTACAGGTGACAATAAACAAATCCAATCCAATCCTGATACCAACCCAATTCCCAACCAATCACTCGCTGGCTCAGGGGGAACCCAATGCTGTACACTTTCACCGTCTTTCTCCGCCCTGAGCTGAGTGCCAAGCTCCACATCCAAACTAACCCTGTGGAATCTTGCTGCATAGAAGGCGACCATTCCGCCCATCAGCCTGTGCTGGCTCTTTGATAGAGCTATCCAGTTAATCGCGCACACCCTCCGCTCTTTCCCCACAACCCTGTAAATGCTTTCCCTCAGACATTTATCCAATTTCTTTTTGAAAGCTACTGTTGAATCTGCCTCCATCCTGTCTTACATTTCAGATCAGAACAACTTGCTGGGGAACAAATATTTCCCAAGCCACCTCTGATTTCTTTTATCAATTACCTTTAACCTGTGTCCCTCTGGTTACTGACCCTCCTTCCAGGGGAAACAATTCTCCTTATTACCCTTATCAAAATTGTTTATGATTTTTAACACTGTTAAATTTCCTCTTAACCTTCTCTGTTCTAAGGAGATCAATTGGGCCAGTGGGCCAACGAATGGCAGATGGAGTTTAATTTAGATAAATGTAGGGCAGCAGGGTGGCACAGTGGTTAGCCCTGCTGCCTCACGGCGCCGAGGACCCGGGTTCGATCCCGGCTCTGGGTCACTAACCATGTGGAATTTTCACATTCTCCCCGTGTCTGCGTGGGTTTCGCCCCCACAAACCTAAGATTTTTTAACATATAAATTCAGAGTACCAAATTCATTTTTTTTCCAATTAAAGGACAATTTAGTGCGGACAATCCACCTACCCTGCACATCTTTGGGTTGTGGGGGTGAAACCCAAGCAGACACGGGGCAAATGTGCAAACTCCACACGGACAGTGACCCAGGGCTGGGATTCGAACCCGGGTCCTCAGCTCCGTAGGCTCCCACGAACCAAAGATGTGCAGGCTAGGTGGATTGGCCACGCTAAAATGCCCCTTAATTGGAAAAAATGAATTGGGTACTCTAAAAAAAATTTTTTTTAAAGATTTAAATAAATGTGAGGTGATACGAATCAAGGCAAAATCTGCTCAGTTAATGGTATGGCGTTGGGGAGAGTTACAGAACAAAGAGATCTAGGGGTACAGGTTCATAGCTCCTTGAAGGTGGAGTCACAGGTGGACAGGGCGGTGAAGAAGGCATTCGGCATGCTTGGTTTTATTGGTCAGAATATTGAATACAGGAGTTGGAATGTCTTGCTGAAGTTGTACAAGACATTGGTAAGACCACACATGGAATACTGTGGACAGTTCTGGTCACCCTATTACAGGAAGGATATTGTTAAACTATTAAGAGTGCAGAAAAGATTTACTAGGATGCTATCGGGACTTGATGGTCTGAGCTATAAGGAGAGGCTGGATAGACTTGGACTTTTTTCCCTGGAGCGTAGGAGGCTTAGGGATGATCTTATAGAGGTCTATAAAATAATGAGGGGCATAGATAAGGGAGATAGTCAACATCTTTTCCCAAAGGTAGAGGTGTTTAAAACTAGATGGCATAGGTTTAAGGTGAGGGGGGAGAGATATGAAAGGATCCAGAGGGGCCACACAGAGAGTGGTGAGTGTCTGGAACGAGCTGCCAAATGCAGTGGTAGAGATGGGTACGATTTTGTCTTTTAGAAAGCATTTAGACAATTATATGGGAAAGCTGGGTATAGAGGGATGTGGGCCAAATGCGGGCAATTGGGACTAGCTTAGTGATAGAAACTGGGGCTGTACGGACAAGCTGGGCCGAAGGGCCAGTTTTCATGCTGTAAACATCTATAAGTCTATGAGTCTATGAGAACAATCCCAGCTCCTCCAGGTGCTGTGTGTAGATGAAGTCCCTCACCCTGGAACTATTCCAGTAAATCTCCTCCGCACCCTTTCCAAATCCCTGACATCCTTCCTAAAGTCACTGAGAACAGTCACTTCCATTCCATCATCACACCATTGCATCCTTGCCTCCTTCCAAAGCTACAGAGAAATTCCCGTCTATGTCTTGGTCACCTCCAAGTTTCTGTCCCCCCAATGTTTCCTCATTGACTTGTACAGTTTTATCTCAACAATGATTCAACCTATTATCGAATCTGCGTCTTGCAATCCTTCCTGTACTACCCACCCCCCACATTCTATCGAGTCTCCGCTGATTTCCCTTTCCCAACACATGGATTGAGGGTGAAGTTGGATCTTGATGGTTTCTGTTGATTTCAGAATGGCCAGGTCACCTTGTGGTCTGTAAAGGGACGGGTCCTGTATCCTCAGCCTATCCCAGTGATGGGCAACCGAGGCTGGCTAGTGGGTGTGCCGCCTGAGCGGCCCCCCTTCATCTCAATGGGCCGCAAGATTGTTCACAAACTGTGACCCCTCCATGGATAAGATTACATTTATTTGATACATGCCGAATATTTCAGAACCAGTTATAGAAAATGCTTAATCATTCGTATATGGGGCAGCGCGGTAGCACAGTGGTTAGCACTGTTGCTTCTTAGCGCCGAGGTCCCAAGTTCGATTCCCGGCTTGGGTCACTGTCTGTGCGGAGTCTGCACGTTCTCCCCGTGTCTGCGTGGGTTTCCTCCGGGTGCTCCGGTTTCCTCCCACAAGTCCCGAAAGACGTGCTGTTAAGTAATTTGGACATTCTGAATTCTCCCTCTGTGTACCTGAACAGGTGCCGGTGTGTGGCGACTAGGGGCTTTTCACAGTAACTTCATTGCAGTGTTAATGTAAGCCTACTTGTGACACTAATAAAGATTATTATTATTTATTATTATTGTATTAGAACTGTCATCAACTTCAAACGGTAAAAGCAAAATAATTCTTTATGTTTTGACTGGGAACACAAGACTCTCACAGTCAATGTTGTGTCCAATTAGCATGCACATCACTTCACATGACCTTGCTTTTTTTGTGCATATCACTTTAGTAAAACTGCTGGGGGGGAGAAAATGACGTGGACACAAAGCAGCAGAATCTGGCAACCCTGCATGTGGGCAACAGTCAACAAAATACCTCCTGGGCCACGCTAAGAACCACGATGGGCCGCATGCGGCCCACGGTCCACAGGTTGCCCACCACTAGCCTACCCCGACCTCAGCCTGAGTTAGAATCGGGGCTCAGGTTAACATTAAAGCGGTCCCTGCTCAGTGCTTGTCGCGTTGCTATCGACACGCATTCGAAACAGAAAATCATTTTCTTCTGGAGGACTAAACAAAGGATTATAAATTTAATCATTACTCGACGAGGCCTGAGGCTGAGACAGTTTGAAAGAAGAGCAATAAAGGAGCGGTGAGGGGTGTAGTTGTATAACGCAGTGGATTCAATGGCACTGATACAATCTTTGAACAAGTGAACTCCCATTAACTAGGCATGCTCCGTAAGCACAGGGTGAATTGACGCATGTTAGAAGCCACCGCACCAGACAGAGCCTTGTACCTTTTATTTCAGATCCAGAAACTGTCTCTTTAATTAATATATCATAAAACAAGAACATTTCATTAAGTTCCAATTAGCAGATAATTCTGCGGGGACTGTATCAGGTCAGCAGCTCGACACAGCATATGCTCAGTTCAGCTGTGTTTTACCCGTACTCAGTGACCCTTTGCTGGTACACTTCCTTCTGCTGATTTGCGTTGCTTCATTCTAATTAGAAACTGTCAGGCATGATAATTTATTGAAACATTCTGTCATTCTGAATCTCATTAGTTACGCTGTGCAATTTTGAAATTAAAACTTGACCAGTTTATGTCAGTTTTATCGTACTGAAGTTTATGTCCTGCCAGCTACAGATGGGGAACAGTACCTGTTCACTATTCCTTACATGTGTTGTGTGTGTGAATGTATAAACCTTTCACCGACAAAGAATCCCACAGTAGACAGTTTGGCCTGCACAATCCATGGAATCATTATTCATGCCGAAGTCCTGTTTAGAATAGCCCATTATTGTCAAAACCCAGAACAATGCTTTTCACTGTACCTCCGTACACGTGACAATAAATCAAAATCCAGCAACACTTTTTATTCTCATTTTGATTCAATGACTGTTTGGAAAAATTAAATGCACCATTGTGACAATCCTTCCGACCAATCACCATGATGAATGAGGGACTCACTCGGACACAACATTTGATGGGATGAGTTTATCAGTTTATATGACAACTGAAACTTTGCTTCTGAACCATTTGCCTTGCTTGTCTGTAGTGGAAAGCATTCTGAGTGATAGTTAGGGTGGGTAGGGCTTTGTAGGGCAAGGACGCAGAATTGGTTTACAATATACGGAACAAGGTAAATGGGCTTGTTGCGCACATTGAAATTGGCCGGTACGATGTTGTGGGCATCACAGAGACGTGGCTGCAAGGGGATCAGGGCTGGGATCTAAACATCCAAGGATATGTGTCCTATCGAAAGGACAGGCAGATGGGCAAAGGGGGCGGGGTTGCATTGTGAGTAAGAAATTAACTTAAATCGATAGCAAGGAGCAATATAGGATCAGAAGGCAGAGAATCTCTGTGGGTAGAGTTGAGGAATCGCAAAGCTAAAAGGAACCTGATGGGAGTTATGTACAGGCCCCCTAGCAGTAGTCAGGATGTGGGGCAGAAAATAAATCAGGAGATAGAAAAGGCAAGTTAAAAAGGCAATATTACAATAATCATGGGGGACGTCAATATTCAGGTCCCGGTTGTGTTATGCTTCTTCCTGCAGCATAAGCTTCCTTGATGTATACTCTGACAAAGGAAGGTTCGGAATTGGAGATAGGTTTAACACATTTATTGAACAGTTAACAATTCTCCTACTTGAGTTCGACTCTCCTGCTAATCTTGCTATAGTAACTCAATCTAACTAACCAGTCTGCTCTAATCCATGCGGTGTGATGCTTCCGATCTGCCCCTGTCTCTCTGGGTGTCGGCAATGGAAAAAGATAAAGAGCATGTGTGCACTGTCATTTTTATATGGGTAGCCCCCTTGTGGTAGTGTCACCTCTGGGTGTGTCTTGACTGCCGATTGGTCGTGTCCTATCTTACTGACCTATTGGTTGAATGTGTGTCATGATGTCTCTGGTGCTCCCTCTAGTGTTTATTTAGTTCTAGTGTATCTACATTAACCTCTTGTGTATTTACAGTGATGCACATCACCACATCCCCCCTTTTTTCGTGTTACATATTTTTTGTACAGTGTTAAAGAAAATTGAACAAAATAGGTGGATAAGTGATGACATGTACAAGTCATGATGACAGTGCCGACTATACAATAAAAAATAATATGTATGAGTCCAAAGTTCATGAATTAATATGGTCGAGTGGCTTTCTTGTGTTGTTATTGAAGTGGCGATGTTGATGTTGTCATTCTCTTGTGAACACCGTCAGTGTTCCTGTGCTGAAGGAACCAAGAAGTGGTCAAATCACTTTGTTGCCTGATTTGGACTCTTTTTTTTCAACGCTTGTGGTAGCGATGTAGTATGTAATCTGTGTCGTCCGGCCTGGATTGTTTCTTGTGATTGCGATATCGATGCAGTATGTCAGCTGCCTTGAAAGCTGGTTTGCTTGTTGGTAGTGGAGCAAACTTGAATCGGCGAGATTCGTTGTCATGCCTTGGTATGGCTTTTCTCTTTACAGTGTTAGGCGCTGTGCCGTTACATTGTCCTGCATTTGCAGAGTTGTACCATGTCGTACCAGTCGTTGTTCCAGTGTTGTTGTTTTTGTCATGCTTGTTGTTGACGTTGGTGCCTTTGGTACGCTTCTTGTTGTTGTCTTTGTGGTTGTTTTCGTAGGTTTTGTTGTTGTGTTTGTTGCGCTCAATGACCACACCGAGTGGAGAATTCGAGTCCTTCACAAAGTGTGAGTGTCCTTTGTGGCATCTGCTGTTTCATTGAGCGTGCTGTCTCTGATTACTCGGCGCTCCCCGTCTGGAGCCATGTAGTGGTCTCGCTGTGGAGTCGATCTGTGCGCTCTCAACGGAGTTGTGCAGTGGTTTCGCTGTGGCGTCTTTCTGTGTTCTCTATGCTGGCCTGAGGTTCCTCAAATCCGAAGAACTCGTCCATGTCTGGTTCACTGGAATCATCCTTGACTTGTCGATCAAAACTGCCGTTTTCTTCATTTGCAAGCCAACCTTCGCCTCGCGGTGAGCATTGGCGCCTCTTTTACCGTTCTCTCTTTTGTTTTCCTCGCAGTATGTTTGAAACTTTTCCAGGACCATCTCGAAGTCTCTCTTGTGTGTTCCTCGCAGTATTCTTGAAACTTGTCCAGGACTGCCTGGAAGTCTCTCTTGTCTTGCCCTTTGACGTACTTAAAGGTCTTGAAGATTTCTGCTGCATTTGCACCGGCAATGGTGAGCAGAAGCTTTATTTACTCTGCATCCGCCACGCCATCTAGGTCAGATGCTACCATGTAAATCTGAGATTGCCGTGGTACCTGAGCTGCTGTGGAACAAGAATCTCGAACATCTTGCCTGGGTGCAGTTGCTGGTAGTCACGGATTTGTTGAGTTGAACTATGTAAATTCAACAAGCACTAACTGGTACCATGTTGTGTTATGCTTCTTCCTGCAGCATAAGCTTCCTTGATGTATACTCTGACAAAGGAAGGTTCGGACTTGGAGATAGGTTTAACACATTTATTGAACAGTTAACAATTCTCCTACTTGAGTTCGACTCTCCTGCTAATCTTGCTATAGTAACTCAATCTAACTAACCAGTTTGCTCTAATCCATGCGGTGTGATGCTTCCGATCTGCCCCTGGCTCTCTGGGTGTCGGCTATGGAAAAAGATAAAGAGCATGTGTGCACTGTCATTTTTATATGGGTAGCCCCCCTTGTGATAGTGTCACCTCTGGGTGTGTCGTGACTGCCCATTGGTCGTGTCCTATCTTACTGGCCTATTGGTTGAATGTCTGTGTGTCATGTCTCTGGTGTTCCCTCTAGTGTTTGTTTAGTCTTAGTGTACCTACATTAACCCTTTGTGTATTTACGGTGTTGCATATCACCACAGTCCCAAGAAAAGGAATTTGTGGGATGTCTATGAGATGTTTTTTTGGAGCAGCTTGTGACAGAGCCAACTAGAGAACAGGCAATTCTGGATTTGGTGATGTGTAATGAGGCAGACTTGATTAGGGAACTTAAGGTGAAGTTACCCTTAGGGAGCAGTGACCACAATATGATCGAATTTACCCTGCAGTTTGAGAGGGAGAAGCTGCAATCAGATGTAACGGTATTACAATTAAATAGGGGTAACTACAAAGACATGAGGGAGGAGCTGGCCAGAGTTGATTGGAAAAGGAGCCCAGCAGGGAAGACAGTGGAATAGCAATGGCTGGGGATTTTGAGGGTTATTAGGGAGGCACAACAGAAATTCAACCCAAGGAGGAGGAAACATGCTAAGGGGAGGACGAGGCATCCATGGCTGACGAGGGAAGTCGAGGACAGCATAAAAACAAAAGAAAAAGCATTCAAAGTGGCGAGGATTAATGGGAAGCCAGAGGATTGGGAAGCCTTTAAAAAGGAGCAGAGGACAACTAAAAAAGCAATAAGGGGGGAGGAGATGAAGTATGAGTGCAAGCTAGCTAGTAATATAAAGGAAGATAAGAAGAGTTTTTTTCAATATATAAAAGATAAGAGAGAGGCAAAAATAGACATTGGACCACTGGAAAATGTGGCTGGAGAAGTAATAATAGGAAACAAAGAAATGGCAGACGAACTGAATAGTTACTTTGCATCAGTCTTCACGGTGGAAGACACCAGTGGGATGCCTGAGCTCCAGGAGAACCAGGGGGCAGAGGTGAGTGTAGTGACCATTACTAAGGAGAAGGTTCTGGGGAAACTGAAAGGTCTGAAGGTGGATAAGTCACCTGGACCGGATGGACTACACCCCAGCGTCCTAAAAGAGATAGCTGAGGAAATTGTGGAGGCATTAGTGATGATCTTTCAGGAATCACTGGAGGCAGGAAGGGTCCCAGAGGACTGGAAAGTGGCTAATGTAACACCCCTGTTTAAGAAGGGAGGGAGGCAGAAGACGGGAAATTATAGGCCAGTTAGCCTGACTTCGGTCATTGGTAAGATTTTCGGGTCCATTATTGAAGATGAAATCGCAAGGGCAGCACGGTGGCGCAGTGGTTAGCCCTGCTGCCTCACGGCGCCGAGGTCCCAGGATCAATCCCAGCTCTGGGTCACTGTCCGTGTGGAGTTTGCACATTCTCCCCGTGTCTGTGTGGGTTTCGCCCCCACAACCCAAAGATGTACAGGGTAGGTGGATTGGCCACGCTACATTGCCCCTTAATTGGAGAAAAATGAATTGGGTACTCTAAATTTATTTTTTAAATGTTGAAATCGCGGAGTACTTTGGAGTGCATGGTAAAATAGGACTGAATCAGCACGGCTTTGTCAAGGGGAGGTTGTGTCTGAGTTCTTTGAGGAAATAACAAGGAAGGTAAACAAAGGAGAACCAGTGGACATGATTCATTTAGATTTCCAGAAGGAGACTGTTAAATAAGTTAAGAGCCCATAGTGTTCAGGGTAAGATCCTGGCATGGATAGAGGATTGGCTGACTGGCAGAAGGCAGAGAGTGGGGATAAAGGGGTCTTTTTCAGGATAGCAGCCGGTGACTAGTGGTGTGCCTCAGGGGTCTGTGCTGGGACCACAACTTTTCACAATGTACATTAATAATCTGGAAGAAGGAACTGAAGGCACTGTTGCTAAGTTTGCAGATGATACAAAGATCTGTAGAGGGGCACGTAGTATTGAGGAAGCAGGCGGGCTCCAGAAGGACTTGGACAGGCTAGGAGAGTGGGCAATGAAGTGGCAGATGGAATACAATGTGGAAAAGTGTGAGGTTATGCACTATGAAAGGAGGAATTTAGGCACAGACTTTTCTAAACGGGGAAATGTTTAGGAAATCAGAAGCACAAAGGGACTTGGGAGTTCTTGTTCACGATTCTCTTAAGGTTAATGTGCAGGTTCAGTCGGAAGTTAGGAAGGCAAATGAAATGTTAGCATTCATGTTGAGAGGACTAGAATACAAGACCAGGGATGTACTTCTGAGGCTGTATAAGGCTCTGGTCAGACCCCATTTGGAGTATTGTGAGCAGTTTTGGGCCCCGTATCTAAGGAAGGATGTGCTGGGGCCTTGGAAAGGGTCCAGAGGAGGTTCACAAGAATGATCCCTGAAATAAAGAGCTTGTCGTATGAGGAACTCTGGGTTGAGGACTCTGGGCCTGTACTTGTTGGAGATATTATTGAAACAGGATACTGCGAGGCCTGGATAGAGTGGACATGGAGAGGATGTTTCCATTAGTAGGAAAAACTAGAAGCAGAGGACACAATCTCCGACTAAAGAGACCATCCTTTAATTCCGAGGGGGGGGGTGCGAGAGGTTAGGGGATTCCCTGGAGGTCAGGAGGGCCCATGCTCCAAGGTCCCGGAGGGCAAGGTGCCTCCAATAGATTGACCCTTCAGACTGAGGTGCCCTCGCCATCTTCCCACCTGAGATAGCGAAAAGTTTATCCCGAGGGATTCCTGGCCTACCTGACCAGAGTTTCTTTATTTTTCGATGTTCATTAATTGGCCAGATGCCAGAGGAAGTCCTGCCAGGCGAACGCAGCTCTCCTTTCAATAACAGAATATTTTTCATTTGTTCGTTCCCCACATGACTGAGAGTCTTCAACATAAAAGTTTGAAAATCTGCGCCGCTGTGAGATTTATAGCTTCAATTCTAATCAGCAGGATAAACTTAACATTTTATTGCATGAAGACATCTACCCACCGCTTATTAATGCCATCAGAAAGCACTTCAGACCTTTACAATATGTATATTGTACATTAAAAGTTAACAAAGGCATAAGCTATCCAAGGTATTGGAAGGGTTTGTTATATAAAACAGAATTACTTCTGCTAGAAATGGGCTATTGATGTCACATTCTGCAACAGCATGAGAGAGCAAGTGGTAGCAGAAAGCATTGGCACTGCACAAAAGGAATCTTCAGCTGTAGTTCATGGTGGGGGTTTAGAGGTGGAAAACCCATCGTACTTAGGCAGGATATGGTGTAACCCAACCCTGCCACCTCCTGCCCCTGCCCAAAGAGCAAGAAGGTCCGTGGTTGACTTTCCTGGCCCATTGCCAATTGAGCCCCTTAAAATGGCCAATTAATGACTGCTTCAGGACCTCATCCCACTGTTGCTGTGTTTAGCCAACTGAGGGGAGGTCTGTCACCATGTGGTGTGCATGACAACTACTACCTTGTGGCAACTTGTCCCCTCCTGGGGTGTGTGCGGGGGAAGGGCTTCCCTTGAGGAACTGGGCATCAGGAAGGGAGAGGGGGGGATTGGGGGGGGGGGGGGGGGGGGTGCACTGAGTGCTAGTCCCCAGCACTTGCTTCTGAACACCCTACGGGCAGGATTTATCAGAAAGGTTTCTAAGTGTTATTTGTGGCAGATTTTGCTGGAAGTGAGTTTGCCACCGCTTTCTAATGGTGCTTAAGGAATGACTTAAGCTGCACTGCTTCTGAAAAGCAACTTATCGCAGTGCAGTGTAACCAATAGAAGCCAGGGGACCCCACTCCTAGGACCTACCCGGCTCGCTACACCTCGTGGGATCTAACGCGATTTCGGGAGACATTGCGATGTAAGGGCGGGATCACTTTTTAGTAGATCTGCATATTAAAACGAGACAGCTAGTCTCACTGTAATGTGCAGATTCCCGAGATAGCTGAGGCGTGGGATCAATCTCCTTTACATCGGAGACCTCAGGCGAGCGCAGTTCAGAGCTAGTGTCCACAAACGGGGCGAGACTGAATGGCACCCATGGGGATCTCCCGGGGGATTGGTGCACGCTCTTTGGGTAGGATGGTGCCCTGGCACTAGTGGTACCACCTAGGCACCCTGCCAGTGCTACCTGGGTGCCAGCCTGGCACTGCCAAGGTGCCCAGATGGTGCTGGCAGGGGCACTGCCAAGGTGATAGGTTGGCATTGCCAAGGTGCCAAGCTGGTATTTTCTCTGCGGTGAGGATTCAGCTGGAGTGCTGGGGGTCCGGGGGCTCTCCCGGAGCATTGGAGCTTTGGGAGGGGTTGGGGTCACTTTGGGCGCTCCATTACGGGTGGGTTCAGGAGAATGAGCGGCGATATAGTTCTAAGTCAGGATGGTGAGTGACTTGGAGGGGAACCTCCAGGTGGTGGGGTTCCCAGGTACCTGCTGCTCTTGTCTCTCGAGGCCATAGCAGTCATTGGTTTAGGTCATTCTGTTGAAGTAGGTGGGTTGCTGCAGTGCATCATGGAGATGGTACACACGGCTGCCGCTGCGTGTCAGTGGTGGAGGGAGTGAATGTTGAGCTGGTGAATGGGATGCCATGTATCAAAATCTCCAGCATTATGTCTCGCCAGAGTTGCAAATCCTAACCGTCTATCTTCTGGCTTGTGCTCAGAAATGGTCTCTTTTTTCCTCCACTGTTTCGTGCCTCATCCCTTCATCCAACTTATTCTCCCTTTTTCTATTCTCCTCTTATCCCAGGAATTGAAAACAATTTCCCTCTTTTCCCACCTCCGCCCTCTGCTGCCCAATATAATCCACAGGCTTTAGAAACCAAAGGACGTTTCAACTAGTTACCACATCAAACTGATTGTATCCTCTCTCCTAACTCTGTTGGGTCGATGGCTGTCTCAGAGACCTTGAGGTGTTTTTCTCAGTTAAAAATAAAAAGGTGATGGAGGTTTTATTTTTGTTCTTATAGGCGTACAAGAGGAAAACTGAGGCTGCAAAAAAGGAATACTTGAAAGCGCTCGCTGCCTACAGAGCCAGTTTAGTATCCAAGGTAAGGAATGACATCCGGTTCCACGTCACCACACGCTCGTTGGAATACACCCTCGTTCCCTATCGAGTTGACTTGTGGGCAAGTCAAAGGTTAGAGGCCTTCAATATAACGGGTGGGGTTCGCCGGTACCCCAGCCCCGGGTTTCTCGACGGCGTGCCGTCCGCTGGCGGCGCGATTTTCTACTTCCCGCCGCTTGTCAATGGGATTTCCCATTGAAACCACCCCACTCCACCGGGAAACCCGCATAAACCAGGAAAGACCAGTTGGGCCAACTGGCCTGATTCTGTGCTGTAAATTCAGTGTAATCTGTGCAGTCCTGATGGAGGACAAAAGCAGGCTGGATGTAAAATAGTTCCCCATATCCTTTCATTCTTAATAATACTTTCAGAATGAATAATCAATCTCATTCTCAAAACCTAGTTCACAAAAACAGTTGAAAGTAATCAGAATTACTTCAAGATCTATTTTTTAATCAATATATTGGGGCTGGTTTAGCACAGTGGGCTAAACAGCTGGCTTGCAATGCAGAACAATGTCGGCAGCGCGGGTTCAATTCCCGTACCGGCCTCCCCGAACAGGTGCCGGAATGTGGCGACTAGGGGCTTTTCACAGTAACTTCATTGAAGCCTACTTGTGATAATAAGCGATTATTATTATTGTTAGAATGTTGTTCAATCACAGATACCTACCCTGAATTGATGTCTGTGCCGATCTTTCTGTAACATGAAGATGTAACGTGGCACTTTATGATTATATTTGGGTTTATTTTTACTTGTTGCGTTTCTATAGATTATGAAGTGAAGTATTTTAACCTAACAAAATGGCACAAGGCTTGACACAGCTTTGATGGTGATGCTCTTTAATGAAAGGGTCTTGCTGAGTCAGTGGGCGGAATCTTAGCAGATTTCGGCAAAGTTTTAGACTCTGGCGTGGAGCTCTCCAGCTGCACAGACAGTTTACACATTGAATCTTGAGCCTCTTTCCCAAAATGAAATGAGTGGGTGTGGTTTACGCCATCACTCTGGTGGGGCGGGGACTCGTAGAGCCAGCAACCGGCTCCAAAGACATTGGGACACCAACTTTAAAGGGAGCCCCGACAGCAATGCAGCCTAATGGCCCCCAGCCCACATCCCGGAGGTATCGGGGACTCCTCTCCGGCCCCCTGCCCAATAATCTCCCCCCCCCCAATGTCCGCCCTCTCCCTCTGCCCACCACATATTAACGCACCCCAACCCCAACCCATCCCCACCTCACCCCCCACCAAATGGGGCTCCACTAGGGTCGACCCCTGGCACCTCCCCCACTGCCAGGTTGGCACTGTCAATCTAGTGCCAGATTGTGCCAGAGGGCAATGCCAGGGCACAGCCTGGGCATGTCCCTCACCACTCCCCCCCCCCCTCCCCCGGGCCACACGCCTCCCCAGGAGCCATACTTGTACCGCCGGGGGAACCTCTCAACTGCATCACGTCTGGCCAAACCTGTTGTAAATCTCGCCAACGTGATTTAATGAGGGGGGGGGGGCGGCATTGGTGGGGGCGGGGGCGCTAATAATATTTAAATTCATTCAAATGTGTTATAAAGAGTTTCACACTCTTTGTGAGCGTGAATCTTGTGATGTCGCCGCTGAGGGGCGGGGTAAATCAGGAAACACGTTCTCTCCAGCGAGAATCGCATTTCCTGATTCTCGCAGGACTCGTGCCCATGCCGTGGGCGGTGAGTACGGGCTCAAGATCGCGGCCAGTAAGTATGGTCCACTCAACCCGGGGGCCAGGAGTCAATCCCAACTCTGACGGCAAATCCATCTTGTACTAACTGGAATGGTCCATCAGTGAAAGGAATGTCTCTGGGAGCACAATGGGCTGAATCACTCTATGACTGTGAGCTACATCAGGCTAACCTACGATGATCATTCCCAAGAGGAACTGAATTATTGGTCCAAAATAACCCTCTTCCTATTCTTGTGTGTTCTATTGAGTAGCGCTGGCAATCTAACAGCCTTTTTTATTTGACCTGCTTCTGCAGAGCTACAGCGACCAAGTGGACACGAAGAGTGGACAAGCGTCTCAGCAATCACACATGATCCCTCCCAAACAGCCACTCTATACCCTGCCGCCACAGGCTTCGTCCCCGTTCATTGCACCAAATTCCTTCCTCCCTCAGTCAGAGCTGCAAACATACTCAGGCTCTTCTCACCGCAACCTCTCGCGGACCCTCACCTCCAAGATGTCGCAGATGCCACTGAGTGGCTCTCCCCCGCCTTCGCTGCAGATCAGCCCTCCCCTGCACCAGCAGCTCTCCCTCCAACACCACCACCAGCAGCAGGCTGCCATCCTGAACCAGTCCATCGCCATGCAACAAGTGCAGAGCCAGCCAATCATCTCCCAGCAGATGCCATTGCCGGTCCAGTCTCAGCTTCACTCTCCAGCTGGACAGCAGGTGAGCATTGTCATTCCGCCCAGAGAGTGGTTACAGCTAGTTTGGGAAAGCCCAGCGAACATCCCGAGCAGCCTGACCAGCAGCAGTAACCTTTAGCAGCACAGAAACCTATTCTCAGCAAATCCCCACGATCCCAAATGCCTCGGACCAATTCTGGCCCCTCTCTGCGTTGAAACTGGTTTCTTCAAAGTAAGAGAGGTGACAGGAATGAAATTCAAAATGAGCGATGAAGTGAGATAAATTGGGAATCCCAGGCATAACGATTTCTGCAGAATTATTCACTGTCGCCTGTGAATGAAATAATTCCTTTGCTCCTTATTAAAAACCCCAGCAGATATCAGCGAGTAGGATTCCTAGATTTAAGTTGTTGAATTACAATGTCTCGAAAATGAAGTGTAAATTTCTCTTCCTCCAGGCATATGCTCACATGCAGCCAGAGTTCCAGAACACAGTCAGTGCCCAGTCCCCCAGTGCGTCAAACCCACCAGTACAAAGCAGTGAGTGGGACAATGAATATTGCAACAGTGAGTGCGTCATAAACCACTGCAGGTAAGCAGGAACGGAGAGCGGCTCAGTAATGAGCTGGCAAAACAAAACACTCAGCTTGCGTTGGACACGTGGGTTAAACACGACTAGAAGCAGGGGGGGCATGTGGGTTAAAGAGCGGAGCGTTGTGTGGGTGATTAAACTGGATGTGACTATGGGTGATGTTGATTAAACTGGATTAGACTGGGGGGGGGATTGTACTGATTCAGTCATCCACTGCCCTTCCAAGTATTTTCTATCTGGTGTACACCAAGTACATTAGAAGACCAGGATGAGGTGAGAGGTTCAAAGCAATAACATTCTCCAGAGTTCAGAAATAATTAGAAGCACAGGCTGGAAATGATGCTTTGTTACAGGATTCCCAACTCAATGCATTCATATCAAATTTGCTCTGCTCGTGATTTTAATGCAACTATTAAAGCTCGCTTTCGTCACCGCAGACCACAGCTCTGGTCAGTTGATCTTTCCTGCATTTTATAATTGGTTTAAAACCGCTATTACAATAGCATTAAACATTCTCACCATGAAACCTTCAGATGGTAATGCAGCACAGGCTCCAGGTGAAGATACCAGCCTTGCCTCGCTTCGCTTCACGACACTAACACCTTTTTCTTTGAATTAAGCATGTTACCAAGGGACAAACCACTCTACCTCACCTGAGCTCACAAGACCTTCTTTACTTGGACTTCACCAAGGAGGTTACCAGCCTGACAGATGCCCCAGACGTTGGTAACACTGAGGACGTTAAAAGAGCCAGCCACCAAGCACTTGGAACTAGAGACCGAAACGGTGGCCTGTGAGCTCACTCATCTTATCATAGGATTCTAACCCTTTCTTTCCAAAAAAAATAATAAAGTTTAAAAATTAAAATAAAAGGGGGTGATTTAACTCTGTCCTATGAAGGAAATATTTTGCTTGCCCCAAGCTTAGTCCTCAACTGCTACTGTAGTGAACTGCTTTTGTGGTTAATTCAGGACCTTTGGCCCAACGCTTGTGGTCTTAACATTATTCCGATGATTATGATGATTTTTTTCCCCCCCTAATGTTGAACGGCACTAAACTGTGCAGACAGAATGTGAGTTCACAAATCCACAAGTGGACTGCTATTTATGATCAAGATGCCTTTTCATACCGCATTCTGACCACTTGAATAAAGACAAATTGAAAATGGTGAGGACGTTAAAATATTAAATGTGAAGCAGTTTGTTGAAGAAAGCGTATATTTAGGATATTGTTTTTCTGTAGTTTTACTAAATGTTCTAGATGTGTTGATAATTACAGAAGCTTTGTGTGTTGAAAGATTATTCTGTGATTTACTTTATAGACAAGAGAGTATTTTTTTTTGTCTCTGATTTTATGTAGCACACACTGTTCACTGTTGAATAATTGTGTAGAAGGGACATTTGTGTACGAAATGCCAAATGTATTTGTTTTTCTTAAAGACCAGTGACTGGGGCCTTTTATAGATGCATTCTGTAGCTTTTAATATTAATTTTCTCCATGAGCCTAATTATTTAATTTTTTTGATTGGCACTTGCCTAGTCTATTTAAAAAAAAAATTCATCAGTAAACTGTATGTTCAGAATAAGTTGGTGGTCTGTCACACAGGCCGTGGAGATATTTCTCCATTAGGTTTAACACCAGCTGTCAGATTTTATGTTCTTCTGTTTCATGTTTGATTTTTATATTTTCCCCATCAGTAAATAAAAATAATAATTTTTTACTCACGGGATGTGTAAACTTCACTTCTTTCCATCGAACCTTTGATTTTCTGTGTTAAGATCAACATTCCCCTCCCCGAGGCTAAGTGTGTGAGTGTGTCTGAATGATTCTGATCGGCCTACATAATTAAAAAAATACCAAAATGAGATGGTATTTGGGTCGGGGAATGATATTCTCCACAGAGCGTCTGGGTATTGATCGCTGATTCCAACAGTGTGCGCTCTCATCAATCGCCCCTGATGAGATGGTCAGTCATTGTGTTATATGAGCAGCTGGGGAGAGAGTGGTCGGTACAATGGGTCAGCACGTTGTCCTTCCACCTCCTTCAGTTTGGAGAGCTCGATCCCCTCTCTCACCAGCTTGTCAAATGAGTTGGAACTGGTCTCAATGCTCAAGAGCATCAGCCTACGGTTTAAGACTCACTAACGTGACTCGAACTTACAACCTCACTCAGTTGTTACAATCCCCGTGGAGACTGATAACGTTCCAAAAGAAATTTGAACTTCCACTTAATATCTGAAAAGGATGACGATATTTCACATTTTCAGTCTTTTACTGTAACAGATGACTAAAAACACGGAGCTAACTCAATTTTTGCAGGCGAGTTATAGAACATAGAACATAGAACAATACAGCGCAGTACAGGCCCTTCGGCCCACGATGTTGCACCAAACAAAAGCCATCTAACCTACACTATGCCATTATCATCCATATGTTTATCCAATAAACTTTTAAATGCCCTCAATGTTGGCGAGTTCACTACTGTAGCAGGTAGGGCATTCCACGGCCTCACTACTCTTTGCGTAAAGAACCTACCTCTGACCTCTGTCCTATATCTATTACCCCTCAGTTTAAAGTTATGTCCCCTCGTGTCAGCCATATCCATCCGCGGGAGAAGGCTCTCACTGTCCACCCTATCCAACCCCCTGATCATTTTGTATGCCTCTATTAAGTCTCCTCTTAACCTTCTTCTCTCCAACGAAAACAACCTCAAGTCCATCAGCCTTTCCTCATAAGATTTTCCCTCCATACCAGGCAACATCCTGGTAAATCTCCTCTGCACCCGCTCCAAAGCCTCCACATCCTTCCTATAATGCGGTGACCAGAACTGTACGCAATACTCCAAATGCGGCCGTACCAGAGTTCTGTACAGCTGCAACATGACCTCTCGACTCCGGAACTCAATCCCTCTACCAATAAAGGCCAACACTCCATAGTCCTTCTTCACAACCCTATCAACCTGGGTGGCAACTTTCAGGGATCTATGTACATGGACACCTAGATCCCTCTGCTCATCCACACTTTCAAGAACTTTACCATTAGCCAAATATTCCGCATTCCTGTTATTCCTTCCAAAGTGAATCACCTCACACTTCTCTACATTAAACTCCATTTGCCACCTCTCAGCCCAGCTCTGCAGCTTATCTATATCCCTCTGTAACCTGCTACATCCTTCCACACTATCGACAACACCACCGACTTTAGTATCGTCTGCAAATTTACTCACCCACCCTTCTGCGCCTTCCTCTAGGTCATTGATAAAAATGACAAACAGCAACGGCCCCAGAACAGATCCTTGTGGTACTCCACTTGTGACTGTACTCCATTCTGAACATTTCCCATCAACCACCACCCTCTGTCTTCTTTCAGCTAGCCAATTTCTGATCCACATCTCTAAATCACCCTCAATTCCCAGCCTCCGTATTTTCTGCAATAGCCTACCGTGGGGAACCTTATCAAACGCTTTGCTGAAATCCATATACACCACATCAACTGCTCTACCCTCGTCTACCTGTTCAGTCTCCTTCTCAAAGAACTCAATAAGTTTTGTGAGGCATGACCTACCCTTCACAAAGCCATGCTGACTATCCCTGATCATATTATTCCTATCTAGATGATTATAAATCTTGTCTCTTATAATCCCCTCCAAGATACAGATATATACACAGAGGACTGTTCCCCCTCCTTTATACTGACCACAGTCTCCACAAAAGTACAATCTTTCTAGCAGCCCGTCCACAGTCGCTTCCAGCTTCTAAAATTTTAGGCGGCAGGGTAACACAGTAGTTAGCACTGTTGCTTCACAGCGCCAGGGCCCCGGGTTCAATTCCAACCTTGGGTCACTGTCTGTGTGGAGTCTGCACGTTCTCCCCGTGTCTGCGTGGGTTTCCTCCGGGTGCTCCGGTTTCCTCCCACAAGTCCCGAAAGACGTGCTTGTTCGGTGAATTGGTCATTCTGAATTCTCCCTCGGTGTACCCGAACAGGTGCCGGAATGTGGTGACTAGGGGCTTTACACAGTCACTTCATTGCAGTGTTAGTGTCGGCCTACTTGTGACACTAATAAAGGTTACTATTCGCCCCGGTAGTTCACAAAGAGCCTCTGCTGACCACACAAATCTCTCTTTTTCCTCCTGCCCCCAAAACGTGGAGCTGGCAAGTCTATTTACTGTTCGCACAGTTGCCCTTGCCCTTTGTTCCCAGGTGTGAACACATGGCGTTCTGTTCAGCCAGTCCCTGCACGTTGCCAGGTTTATTGTCAGGCAGGAGGCAGAATAGGCACACGGAATGAGTGGGACAGGGAATGGAAATGCCAGACTGTCTCGATGATGGTCATCTTCTCAAGCTGGGGGGCAATTAAGACAGATTTTGGAGGTATTGTCCTTTCCATGTTGTTGTGTGATTCCCGACCAAAGGAAGACTGAACAGTGCTCCACCATGTGGGAGGGAGCGGAGCTGCTCAGCAACTCCACTCACCACCAGCACTGCCCCCCCCCCCCCCTCCGCCCCCCGTACCCCATCCAGTGCCAATGGTGGATCGCCGAATCAGCGACTGAGTGCCTCTGAAGTTGTTTAAGGCCGAGGTAGGTTTGGGTCTCCCAGGGGGCTGGGAGATAAGGGGAGGGATTGGGAAAGTAGGGTTGAAGCTGAAGATCAGCCTTGATCGGATTGAATGGTGGAGCAAGCTTGACGGGCCGAATGGCCTACCTTGCTCTTATTTTTTTATGTTCACAGATTTTACCCAAGTCCAGGGGAAATGAATGAAGAATTTTTTTTAAAAAAAATATTTTTATTCTCCTTTTTCACATTTTCTCCCAAATTTACACCCACCAACAATAAACAATAATCAGTAACAAATATGTCAATCCCCATATCAATAACAGCGATCACATCCTCCCACCAAACCCCAAACATTAGCCCACATGTTCACACAAACAAATGACAAAAAGGAATTAGGGATTACCCATAGTCCCCATTAATACACACAGCCCCCCTCCCCCCCCAACCCTCCCACCCACACGCCCCAACTAATGTTCCATGTTATCCACTTCTTGAAAGTGCAGAATGAATAATGTCCATGAATTGTAGAACCCCTCCGAGCTTCCCCTCAGTTCAAACTTAACCTTCTCAAGAGTCAAGAATTCCAACAGGTCCCCCCATCACGCCAGGGCACAGGGTGGAGAGGTTGCTCTCCAACCTATCAGGATCCGCCTTCGGGCGATCAATGAGGCGAAGGCTACAACATCTGCCTCCGCTCCCGTTTCCAACCTTGGCCGGTCCGACACCCCGAATATGACCTCCTGAAAGCCCGGGTCCAGTTTCACGCGCACCACTTTAGAGATTACCCTAAACACCTCCTTCCAGTAATCCTCCAGTTTTGGACAGGATCAAAACATATGAACGTGTTCAGCATCATCATCCCCCCCCCCCCTCCCCCCCGGCAGTGTTCACACGCATCTTCTACACCTTCAAAGAATCGGCTCATCCTCGCCCTCGTGAGGTGTGCTCTGTATACCACCTTCAGCTGTATCAGCCCCAACCTCGCGCACGAGGTGGAGGCATTCACTCTCCGGAGCACCTCACACCAGAACCCCTCCGCCATATCCTCCCCCAACTCGTCCTCCCACTTTGCTTTGATCCCTTCCAGTGGTGCCTTCTCCTCTTCCAAAATAGCCCCGTAAACCGCTGACACTACCCCCTTCTCCAGTCCCCCTCTCGTCAGCATCTCCTCCAGCAATGTGGAGACCGGCTCCTCCGGGAAGTTCTGTATCTCCTTTCTGACAAAATCTCAAATCTGCATGTATCTGAACATTTCCCCCTTCTCCAGCCCATAATTCGCTTCCAGCTCCTTCAATCCTGCAAACCGACTCCCAAGAAACAAATCTTTTAGTGTCTTAATCCCCTTCTCCTCCATTTCCGAAAATTTCCATCCCACCTCCCTGGCTCAAATCTGTGGTTCCCCTGAATCGGCAATTCCCTTGACCCTGCCCCCAACCCGAAATGTTGGTGAAACTGCCTCCAAATTCTCAATGAAGCTATTATTACCGGACTCCCTGAGTATCTCCCAGGGGCTATCGGGAGCGGCACTGTTGCTAGTGCTTTCAATCCTGACCCCCTGCACAAACTCTCCTCCATTCTGACCCACTGAGAATCAACCCCTCTGACCCAGCTCCACACCTTCTCCACATTCGCCGCCCAGTAGTAATACATCAGGTTTGGTTGACCCAAACCCCCTGCCTGCCTTCCCCTCTGCAGCAGCCCCTTTCTAACTCTGGCCACCTTCCCTCCCCATGTGAACGACGTAATCCTTCCCTCAATCTCTCTGAAAAAAGCCTTTGGCAGGAAAATTGACAGGCATTGAAAAATAAACAGAAATCGCGGCAACACGTTCATTTTAACCGCCTGTATCCGACCCGCCAGTGGCAGAGGGAGACAATCCCACCTTGCCAGATCGGCTTTCACTCTCCCCACCAAACTAGAAATGTTGTACCTGCAGAGCCCCCCCCCCCACTAAATGAAGAATTTATTATTACTGTCCACACAAACCACAATCCGATGGTATTCGACTACTTGGGAAGATCAGTGCCAGAGATTTCTCTCCTTCTGTCTGCACCTCCCCATTATTAACTGGGAAAAATGAGATTCCAGTCTCCATTCTCTCCTTACTTCAGTCGAGCAAAAAATAAATGTCTGATTAACAGTTACTTTTAATGATTCCTAATTGCTGACCTGTAATAGTGTGAATAAAACCTCCTTTGTACCAATAATAATTTCTATTCTCGATTTGAATGTTCAGGACTCTCTTGAGAACAAATGCAGCCACAAGTAATCTTTTCATTAACAAAATGCAAATTGTTTTTCACAGGGATGTAAAAGATTTTTGGTACAAAAATGATCAGGTTGTGTTCAGTTAGGCCGCCTGGAACGGTGACAAAGCCAGGCAATTTCTGCAGGGAGTTCACATTGTAGCCTCGGCAGAAACTATCAGCACCCGAGAGAGAGGGAGGTAGGCTGAGTTCAGGGCAGATCCTTCGCCAGGGGTAGAGCTGCCAGGCTCAGAGAAAGGGGAGGGTTTGCTGCTAATATGGCAGGGCCGAGGCATGATAGCAATGGGGAAATTTTCCATCAGATTCCTCTCACTCAACATCAGTTCTGGAATCTTCCATCATTATAATTAGACATAAATGACAGCAAAACAACTCTACATTTTTCTTTTGAAAATCTTTTTATTGGGATTTTTGCACTTAATATCCAAACTTTGCAGAACAACAAGGAAACAATAATAATAAACAAAACAATAACACCAACACAAGTATCCCAAGCTGTCACTGCGTCTGTGACAGTAGTCCCAGCTCGATCATTTCCCTACATTATTTACATACGTGTGTATCACACAGTTTTTTTTAGAAGTGTTCTTTTGTTTTAAATATTTCCATTGGTGTTTGGAGTTATAGATACAGAAAAAACGAAAGAGGAAACTGAGTTTTGCCTGTAACAGGCAATGGAACAACAGTGATAATAACCCAAAATAGGAACAACAAGACTGAGCCCCTCACTGTCACCGTAACCATGACTGAGGCTCCAATGCTACTGAATATTTACAGATATACATCGGTGTTCGGCGTTTACAGTGGTTTGCCGGGGGTCCGCCGGGACTCCTGTCGCTTGCAATAGCGGCCAACCTGCTTTACCCCCACAGGTGTAGTTGGGGTCATTCCCCTCGCTCGTCGGTGAACCCCGTTCCACTGGTGGGGGAGTGGGAGGCTTTCCCTGACCGCCCCCCCCCCCTCCATATCCCTAATTCCCTACCTTAGCTAGCTCCCGGCCCCCTCTCCGGTTTGCGTGGTTGCAAACAGGTCTGTGAAGAGGCTTGTGAATTTGTTCCACGTGTCGTGGAATCTCTCTACGGACCCCCTGGTTGAAAATTTTATTTTTTCTAGTTGCACTGGGTGGCGCTGTTGACACCCAGCTGAGCAGAAATCTCCGCCTGGCGATCAGTGAGGGTAAGGTCAGGACGTCCCGCCCCCTTCCCCGTCCAGAGCTCTCGGTGCACTGACACCCCGATGGCCGTCACAGACTGGCACAGCTTCATCCGACCCCCACAACCCTGGGCATGACCTCGAAAACAGGGTCATGATTAACAATGAAGGTACTGTGAAAATCTCCTAGTCGCCACACTCCGGCACCTGTTCGGGTACACTGAGGGAGAATCCAGAATGGCTAATTCACCTAACAAGCATGCCTCTTGGGACTTGTGGGAGGAAACCGGAGCACCCGGAGGAAACCCACGCAGACACGGGGAGAACGTGCAGACTCCGAACAGACAGTGACCCAAGCCGGGAATCGAACCTGGGACCCTGGAGTGGTGAAGCCACAGTGCTAACCACTGTGCTACCGTGCCAATTTATGGAGCCTCGTCCAGGTGTGGGCCACTTGGATCCCCAGGTACCTGAACTTGGTCTGGGTCACTTTAAGCGGTAGTTCTTGCAGCTCTGCTCCTCCATTTCAGGGGTTCACCGAGAAGATTTCGCTCTTTTCCAGGTTGAGTTTGTAACCTGAGAAGGCGCCAAACTCCCTAAGGAGTCCTGTTAGACCATAAGACATGGGAGCAGAATTAGGCCACTCGGCCCATTGAGTCTGCTCCACCATTCAATCATGGCTGATATTTTCTCATCTCCATTCTCCTGCCTTCTCCCCATAACCCCTGATCCCCTTATTAATCAAGAACCTATCTATCTCTGTCTGAATGACACTCAATGATTTGACCTCCACAACCTTCTGCGGCAAAGAGTTCCACAGATTCACCACCCTCTGGCTGAAGAAATTCCTCCTCATCTCTGTTTTATAAGATCGTCCCTTGAAATGAATTGAAATGAAATGAAATGAAAATCGCTTATTGTCACAAGTAGGCTACAGATGAAGTTACTGTGTAAAGCCCCTAGTCGCCACATTCTGGCGCCTGTTCGGGGTGGCTGGTACGGGAATTGAACCGCGCTGCTGGCCTGCCTTGGTCTGCTTTAAAAGCCAGCTATTTAGCCCTGTGCTAAACCAGCCCCTAAAATGAAGTTACTGTGAAAAGCCCCAAGCCGCCACATTCCGGTGCCTGTTCGGGGAGGCTGGTACGGGAAGTCTGAGATGGTGTCCTCTGGTTCTAACTTTATCTACAAGTGGAAACATCCTCTCCACGTCCACTCTATCCAGGCCTCGCAGTGTCCTGTAAGTTTCAATCAGATCCCCTCTCATCCTTCTAAACTCCAACAAGTACAGACCCAGAGTCCTCAACCGTTCCTCATACGGCAAGCTCTTCATTGCAGGGATCATTCTTGTGAACCTCCTCTGCACCCTTTCCAAGGCCAGCACATCCTTCCTTAGACGCGGGGCCCAAAACTGCTCACAATACTCCAAATGGGGTCTGACCAGAGCCTTATACAGCCTCAGAAGTACATCCCTGGTCTTGTATTCTAGCCCTCTCGACATGAATGCTAACATTGCATCTGCCTTCCGAGCTGCCGACTGAACCTGCACATTAACCTTAAGAGAATCGGGAACAAGGACTCCCAAGTCCCTTTGTGCTTCTGATTTCCTAAGCATCTTCCCAAAGCATCTTCCCGTTTAGAAAATAGTCTATGTCTCTATTTCTCCTTCCAAAGTGCATAACTTCACTCTTTTCCACATTGTATTCCATCTGCCACTTCATTGCCCACTCTCCTAGCCTGTCCGAGTCCTTCTGCAGCCCCCTTGCTTCCTCAATACTTCATGTCCCTCTACAGATCTTTGTATCATCTGCAAACTTAGCAACTGTGCCTTCAGTACCTTCTTCCAGGTCATTAATGCATATTGTGAAAAGTTGTGGTCCCAGCACCGACCCCTGAGGCACACCACTAGTCACCGGCTGCTATCCTGAAAAAGACCCCTTTATCCCCACTCCCTGCCTTCTGCCAGTCAGCCAATCCTCTATCCATGCCAGGATCTTACCCTGAACACCATGGGCTCTTAACTTATTTAACAGTCTCCTATGTGGAACCTTGTGAAAGGCTTTCTGGAGATCTAAACAAATCACGTCCACTGGTTCTCCTTTGTCTAACTTCCTTGTTACTTCCTCAAACAACTCTAACAGATTTGTCAAACATGACCTCCCCTTGTCGAAGCCGTGCTGACTCAGTCCTATTTTATTCAGTCCTATTATATTTCCCATGCTGGTGAGGGGGTTCGACTGGTCGAGGAGCAAGTCATCCGCATGGAGTGAGACTCTGTGCTCTCTGCCCCCTCTCCGAATGCTCGTCTACCACTCCGCTGATCTAAGTGCCTCCCCAAACGTGGAGGGTGAGACCTCCCTGCTTTGGTTGCAGGTTACATAACCGTCGTTGTTTGGGGATATCTTTGTACAGAATCCCTTATCGACATGTAGAGCTGCATCCAGCTTCCATGGGGGGTCGGGGGGGTGGGGGGGGGGGGGGAACATTGGGGGGGGGGCGTTGGGCCCGGCCCTTTGCCAACCTCACATTCATGTAATATGGCGTGTGGTCAGAGATTATAAACAAGGAGCATTCTGCCTTTGATACTTCTGGATGCAACTTTTTCCCCAAGACAAAAAAGTAGGCCTTGTGCACGTGAGAAGAAGGAGAATTATTTTTCTCCCAGGTGATTGAACCTCCGCGGATGTGTCCCCCCCCCCTTCCCTCCTGTGGGGTGAACCATACTCACTTGGTGGGCCTGGCCTTGGTGGGCCTGGCCTTGGTGGGCCTGGCCTTGGTGGGCCTGGCCTTTGTGGGCCTGGCCTTGGTGGGCCTGGCCTTGGTGGGCCTGGCCTTGGTGGGCCTGGCCTGCTCTTGCTCATCGGCCTTTCAAGATGGCCGCCGAGTACTTCCTCATTTTCACCACCTCCACGTGTTGTCAGTTGCAACTAGTTCTCTACACTCTCCCTTCGCTCTAAACCCCCCCCCCTCTGTTTCTCCCCCTTTACCACCTACCTTTGCGCTCCCCCTTCCTAGCCCCCCTCAGCTTTACCCTCTTCTCTGCCTCCCCTACCTCCCTCCTCTACCCACCTCCCCCCCGCCCCACCACACGTTTTGCCCTTTCTTTCCCCTGAAGGTGTTCTTCCCTTCCCCTCTGCCAGGCACTCCCTCCAGGGAGTCGCACCGTGACATCCTCCTTCGCTGCACTCCTGTACACCAGCCTGCTCGCTAGTGTAAAGGTTCCCCTAACAGTCGGATTCCCCTATTTAACACCCATCTACCCCCGCCCCCCCCGCCCCTCTGACTGTTCGCCCCTGCGCCTCTCGAATTCGTGCAGCCCGCGTTCTGACCACTGCCCTCTATCGTTGGGATCCCAGTCCATTTTTCTGGACAAACGTGTTGGCTCTCTCCAGGGTGTCAGAGTAGTGTTCTTTACCCTGGCCTATGACCCATAGCTTCGCAGGGTGGAGCCAAACCCCACCCCACTTTCGTACAGCCTCGATTTGGCACCATTGAATTGTGCCCGGCGCTTGACCAGGTCAGCACGAATGTCCTGGAGAGGCAGGTGGAATGTCCTTTGCCCACCTCAGGATCCGCTCTTTGTCCTGGTATCTGGTGTCATAATATACACCAGTCTATCATGGTGCAGACACACACTGATGGACACACAGTGGTACCAATCAACACACACAACACCGCAGCCAATCACCAGTGAGAGCACACGCAGTATAAAGACAGGGGGCTTCAGAGTTCCCACTCATTCGAGCTGCAGCTCGCTAGGAGGACAGAGCTCACAGCCTGCAACACAGACATTCACCATGTGCTGAGTGCACCGACTGGTTAGGACAAGGCAAAGGTCTTTAGTTAAAGCTGGTATCGTATTAACCCACAGTCAGGGTATGTTACAACAGTTAATGATTCAATAAAATAGTGTTGCACTATTTCAAGTGTTGGTGACCTGTATGTGTTCCACGGATCCAGAACACCCAACACATCATGATACCAGGAGTTGAGGGATATTAGCACTTCTTAGACCTACCTGCAAGTGATCTGCCTTCCGCCAGCATTCCGTCATCCTGCAACACGGACAACATCAGCCCGCCGCCGCCGCTCCGCATCGCCGGCAACCTACGGGCCAACTGGAAGATATTCAAACAGCGCTTCCAGCTCTTCCTCAAAGCCACGGACAGGGAGGGTGCCTCGGACACCAGGAAGATCGCTCTTCTCCTCTCCACGGCCGGGGACCATGCCATCCACATTTTCAACTCTCTCACCTTTGCGGATGATGAAGATAAAACAAAGTTCAAGATGGTCCTCCTCAAGTTTGACACTCACTGCAACATAGAGGTGATTGAAAGTTTTGAGCGCTAAGTGTTCCAACAGCGTTTGCAGGGTAAGGATGAACCTTTCCAATCCTTTCTCACGCACCGCTGCATCCTTGCACAGTCTTGCAGCTACGGACCCACCTCCGACTCCATGATACGCGACCAGATCGTTTCCGATGTTCAGTCGGACCCTCTAAATCAGCAGCTCCTCAAAGTAAAGCAGCTCACCCTAGCGACCGCCATTGAGACCTGTGTCTTACACGAAAACGCCACGAGTCGGTATTCCCACATCCAAGCGGCTGAAACGGCGCAGCAAGGTCACCACGAGGCGGAACGGGTCCAAGTGATTGAGCAACTCCAGGGCCTCAGCCTGGATGAGGGCGGCCATTTTGCGCGCTTTTCGCGGACTCCCGCGCTTGTGCGCACCAAACGAGGGGACGGAGACATCGAAGAATGCAATGCGCAGGCGCGCACCACGCAGGACCGCACCGCGCATGCACGGTGGCACAGCGAACGTGCTGATGCTACGACGTGCGACAACTGTGGCTCCGCACATTTAAAACATCAATGCCCTGCCAAATCCCGACGATGCCTGAGATGTGGCAGACTTGGCCACTATGCTGCCTGCTGCCGAGCAGCTCAGCCTGCCAATTCATATCGCTTCAGCCAGCCTCGCAGGAACGTTCGGGCAATTCAACTCACGGTCACCGAGTCCGATGCGGACCTCCGACACAGCAGTGACACCGAGGACCCGAAGGCGCCTTTTCAAGTCTGTGTCGTAACGAAAAACAGGCTGTCCCCGAAGCAAAGACACCAGCGGCTGTCGGTATACAGCATCGATCCGGACGATGAGCGGTGTGCCACCCTGACGGTCAACCGGTCCCAAATACAATTCTGCCTGGACACTGGTGCCTCTGCCAATCTCATTGCGCGGTCTGACCTCCAAAGCCTTTGTGTCAAACCAGCCATCCTTCCATCCGCCTGCCAACTATTGGATTATAGTGGCAATGTCATTCCTGCTACCAGCTCGTGCCAACTTGAAGTGACGCACAGGGTCACGCAAAGCCATCCTACCTTTTGAGATCGTGGGCTCCTTGAAAGACTCCCTGTTTGGCGCACAGGCGTGCAAGCTGTTGAACCTAGTTCAGAGAGTTCACTCTCTCTCTCCTGATGACACGTCTGCCTTTCAGGATGCTGACTTCAGGGCGCAGCTCAACGCCATCATCGCCCAGCACCACGACGTCTTCGAAGGCATGGGCACGCTCCCATATGCCTACAAGATTCTACTCAAACAGAACGCCTCGCCTGTGGTGCACGCACCTTGCAGGGTCCCAGCACCCCTTAAGAACCGCCTCAAGCAGCAGCTGCAGGACCTCCAGGACCAAGGAGTGATCTCCAGAGTCACGGAACCTACCGACTGGGTCAGGTCCATGGTGTGTGTAAAAAAGCCTTCTGGCGAGCTGAGAATTTGCATTGATCCCAAGGATCTGAATCGCAATATCATGAGGGAGCATTATCCAATTCCCAAGCACGAAGAGATCACATGCGAGATGGCTCGCGCCAAGCTCTTCACCAAACTCGACGCCTCGAAAGGATTCTGGCAAATCCAGCTCGACAAATCCAGCAGGAAACTTTGCACATTCAATACCCCCTTTGGCAGATATTGTTACAACAGGATGCCGTTTAGGATCATATCTGCTTCAGAAGTGTTCCATAGGATCATGGAACAAATGATGGAAGGCATTGAAGGTGTTCGCGTCTATGTCGACGACATAATCATTTGGTCCACCACCCCGCAGGAGCATGTCAGTCGCCTCCAGCGCGTGTTCAAACGCATACGTGAGCAGGGCCTACGCCTCAACAGAGCCAAATGCTCTTTTGGCCAGACGGAACTCAAGTTCCTCAGGGACCACATCGCCCAGTTGGGTGTGCGGCCGGATGCGGACAAGGTGGCTGCTCTCACAGCCATGAAAACGCCAGAGGACAAGAAGGTGGTCCTCCGATTTCTGGGCATGGTCAACTTTTTAGGGAAGTTCATCCCTAACCTCGCCTCTCATACCACGGCTCTCAGGAACCTGGTCAGGAAGACGACAGACTTCCAATGGCTTCCTGCCCACGAGCGCGAATGGAGAGAACTCAAAACCAAACTCACCACGGCCCCGGTCTTAGCTTTCTTTGATCCAGCAAAAGAGACCAAAATTTTGACCGATGCCAGCCAATCCGGCATTGGGGCAGTGCTCCTGCAACGTGATGAGGCCTCATCATGGGCCCCCGTTGCATATGCGTCACACGCCATGACCCCCACGGAACAGCGCTACATGCAGATAGAAAAGGAGTGCCTGGGCCTTCTGACCGGTGTGGTTAAGTTTCACAATTATGTGTACGGACTTCCTCAATTCACCGTTGAGACCGGCCATCGCCCGCTGGTCAATATAATACAGAAAGACTTGAACGACATGACGCCTCGCCTCCAGCGTATTCTTCTCAAGCTCCGGCGATACGACTTCCAGCTGGTATACACCCCAGGCAAAGACCTCATCATTGCTGACGCTCTCTCCAGGGCAGTCAACACTCCGTGTGGCCCAGCGGGATTGGTCTGCCAGATTGACGCCCATGTGGCCTTCGTGGCCTCCAATCTACCTGCCACGGATGAACGCCTCGTCCAAATTCACCGCGAGACGGCGGCTGACCCTTTGCTACAGCGTGTCATGCGCCACCTAACAGACGGGTGGCTCAAGGGCCAATGCCCTCAGTTCTATAACGTCAGAGATGATCTGGCGGTAGTAGATGGTGTTCTCCTGAAACTGGACCGCATTGTTATCCCGCACAGCGTGAGCCAGCTCGTCTTGGAACAGCTACACGAGGGCCATCTTGGCGTGGAAAGTGCCGCTGACGGGCCCGAGAGGCTGTGTACTGGCCCGGCATCAATGACGACATCGCCAACACAGCGCTCAACTGCCCCACTTGTCAGCGGTTCCAGCCGGCCCAACCACGTGAGACCCTACAGCCCCATGAGTTGGTCACATCCCCTTGGACCAAGGTGGGCATCGACTTGTTCCACGTGCTGGGCAGGGACTATGTCCTGATTGTGGACTACAGTTCAAACTTCCTGGAGGTGATACGGTTGCCCGACATCACATCATCTGCAGTCGTCCGTGCCTGTAAGGACACCTTTGCTCAACACGGCATCCCAGTCACGGTGATGTCGGAAGGCCCCTGCCTCGCAAGCCAGGAATGGTCCAACTTTGCCAGGCGGTACAACTTTGCACATGTGACATCCAGTCCCCTGCACCCCCAATCCAACGGCAAAGCGGAGAAGGGCGTCCACATAGTCAAACGGCTCCTCTGCAAGGCGGGATCCGATTTCTACCTCGCCCTGCTGGCCTACCGCTCGGCCCCACTGTCCACTGGCCTGTCGCCAGCCCAGCTGCTCATGGGTCGCACCCTGAGGACGACGGTGCCGTCCATTCACGTCCCAGACCTCGACCACGTTCCGGTCCTTCAGCGAATGCAACTGTCTCGTGCACAGCACAAGGCGGCTCATGACTCCCGTGCAGCTGATCTCCCTGCCCCACTCCAGATGACAACGTCCGCATCCACCTTCCGGGTGGTGGCTGGTCTGCAACCGCTGTTGTCCTTCGGCAGGTGGCCCCCCGCTCGTTCCTGGTTCATCTACCGGATGGCTCCATTCTGCGCCGCAATCGATGTGCCCTTCGTCTCGTTTCGCGCTCGCTAGGTGATCCTCCACTGTCGCCTCGCCCTCCTGCTGACCCTGCCATGGACTATGCAGAGCTCCCTGTCACTCTGCCTCCTCCTCACTCTGACGCAGTCCAGCCCGCTCCTCAGCCGGCGGCTCCCAACCCACCCCTGAGGCGGTCAACCAGAATTCGTCGCCCACCTCAGAGACTTGATTTGTGGACTTATGGACTTTCTGATTTGTTCTGTTCCGTTTAATCGTTTACGTGGTTTGTATATAGTGTTCATCTCGTTATTCTTGTGACACACTGTTTTTCTGCACCAGGCACCTTCCCATGTAAATAGCTTAGTTCTCATGTACATAGTCCTGTAAATATTCAGGGACATTCACCATACACTATTTATTGCCACGCAGGTACATTTTCTTATAAAAGGGGGGATGTCATAATATACACCAGTATATCATGGTGCAGACACACACTGATGGACACACAGTGGGACCAATCAACACACACAACACCGCAGCCAATCACCAGTTGGAGCACGCGCACTATAAAGACAGGGGGCATCAGAGTTCCCGCTCATTCGAGTTGCAGCTAGCTAGGAGGACAGAGCTCACAGCCTGCAACACAGACATTCACCATGTGCTGAGTGCATCGACTGGTTAGGACAAGGCAAAGCTCTTTAGTTAAAGCTGGTATTGTGTTAACCCACAGTCAGAGTGTGTTAAACAGTTAATGATTCAATAAAATAGTGTTGCACTATTTCAAGTGTTGGTGACCTGTATGTGATCCACGGATTCAGAACACCCAACACATCACCTGTGAAGCCTCACAGTTATCGTCGGTGATGGTTCCCCAGCCCTGGACTGCTGCCGATGCGACCTGTGGGTGCGGTCCCTCTGTCTACCTCCAGGGACTGGGCAAGGCCCTCCTCGCCGACCAGATTCCCGAGCATCACTGCTACATATTCTGTGGGGTTTCTCCCCTCCGTTCCATCCGGCAGCCCCACGATTTCCAGTTTTGCCAATGGCCGCGATTTGGCCCCTTGGTCTGAGGTCCCTTGTCATCGTCTCCTGGGCCTCTAGTCCCCGCTCTGTATTGTCCATTTACCCCCTCATGGGGGCCGACGTGGGTTCCACTGCCCCATGACGCTGTCAGGCGATCTTTCCTCATCTCCGCCCCGTGTCTCTGGAGGTCGGAGGTGATGAAGCTTGTCCCTTCGCCCATCAGCTCCTGGGTCTGCGCTGGGCCCTCTGTGGGGTCGGCCCTCACTGGTTCTGTGCCCCCACGTGCGGTTCCTGCTCCGAGACAGAGGTTTCTCTCCCCTCGTCTTTACTGGCGTTCCGGCTGGAAGGATGATTCTTTCCCATCCTGCTCGGCAGTGCAGTCTGGGGGATTCTGGGTACTTTTAAAAAAATAAATTTAGAGTACCCAATTCATTTTTTCCTATTGCAATTTAGCGAGGCCAATTCACCTAACCTGCACATCTTTGGGTTGTGGGGGCGAAACCCACACAAACACGGGGAGAATGTGCAAACTCCACACGGACAGTGACCCAGAGCCGGGATCGAACCTGGGACCTCGGCGCCGTGAGGCAACAGTGTTAACCACTGCACCACCGTGCTGCCCGGTTGTTGTGGTTAAATGGCCGTAGTCTTAAATTCTTGGAGAAGAGCCACCTTTCCTGCGACTGCTCGGCTCATGGCCGCCACTGGAAGCCATTTTGCATTTATTTAGCACAAACAATTTGACAGCAATGAGGTAAGTGGGGAAGTTGAGAGGGGTCAGTCAACAGAGATCTAAGGGGTTAAAAATTATTCTCTAGACTATAGAATATAAAATTTGGCTGAGGTTTTAAGGATTTGCAAGGGAACTGACAGAGTAGAGACGGAGAGATAGCCCCCATTGGTGATGAAAATGCCTGACAGCGTCATGGTGATGAAAAGCATAGGGCTGGATTCTCTGGCCTCCAGCCGCGTGTTTCTCGGCCGGGGGAGGCGGCGCACCACTCGCTGTCCGCGGGATTCTCTGTTCCCGCCACTGCCAATGGAAATTCCCATTTAAACCAGCCCATGCCGTCGGGAAACCTGTGGGAGGGGGTGTGCTGTGGGCGGGAATCCCAGCCAGAACCTTAAATTCAGAGCCTGACTATTCCTGGTGGGAAATTGGGGCCACTTCATGAAAAACAGGAATTTTAAAAAATGTAATTGATTGACAGAGTGCGAGCATCACCAGCAATGCTATAGAAACATAAAGCAGGCCATTCGGCCCATCGAGTCTGCACCGACCCACTTAAACTCTCACTTCCACCCTATCCCCGTAACCCAATAACCCCTCCTAACCTTTTGGCAATTTATCGTGGCCAATCCACCTAACCTGCACATCTTTGGACTGTGGGAGGAAACCGGAGCACCCGGAGGAAACCCACGCAGACACAGGGAGAACGTGCAGACTCCACACAGACAGTGACCCAAGCCGGAATCGAACCTAGGACCTGGTGCTGTGAAGCAACAGTGCTACCCACTTGTGCTACCGTGCAGCCCACGGTATTGTTGCGAAAGATTTATTTAATTTTCTAATTGAGTTTAAATTCCCCAGCTGTTGTGATAGGATTTGAACTTAAATGTCTGAAGTAGCAGTCCTGTAACGTAACTGTGAGCTACCATCCCCCTGGATATTAACTCAAACCTGTGACTGAGGGCTTTTTCTGGAGCAGGGTATACGGATGTCAAGCTACAGAATTGATAGGGGTGTGAGGCTGGGGGTGACTTCAGAGATAGGGAGGGGAGAGAATTTGGGGGGACTTGAAAACAAGAGTCAAAATCTTAAAATTGAGAGGTTGATGAATGAGGAGAAAATGTGAGCCACCAAGTGTGTGACAATAAGGGAAAGGTGCGGACAACACATGTGGATGTACCCAAACCGCCAAAGTAGACCGAAAATAAAAACAAAATACTGCGCAGGCGGGAAATCTGAAATGGCAGAAAATACTGGGAAAATGCAGCAGGTCTGGCAATGTCCATGAAGGGAGAAACAGAATTAACGTTTCAAGATCGTATCACCCTTCTTCAAAGCGAAAGGAAGGAATGTGCTGGATTATAACTGCGTAAGAGGGGGTGGAGCAATTGGAACAGGGTAGAAAGTCAGTATTGGCGAGAGCTAGAGGGATTGCAACAAGAATGTGGAGGTCAGGAGACAGAAGCGGTAATGGCAGGAGAAGGTGCTGGTGGCTGCACAAGGTAAGGGGCGGGATTCTCCGACCCCCCCACCGGGTCGGAGTATCGCCGGGGGGGGGGGGGGGGGGGGGGGGGGGGCGTGAATCCCGCCTCCGCCGGCTCCCGAATTCTCCAGCGCTGGGGTTTTGGCATCGGTCGGCGGCTGCTGGCAGCGCCCCCCCCCCCACCCCGGCGATTCTCCGGCCGGCGATGGGCCGAGTGGCTGCCTGTTCTCGGCCGGTCCCGCTAGTGTAAATCACAACAGGTCCTTACCGGCGGGACCTGGCTCCACGGGCGGCCTGCAGAGTCCTCGGGGGGATCTGGCCCCGGAGGGGTACCCCTACGGTGGCCTGGCCCGCGATCGGGGCCCACCGATCCGCGGGCGGGCCTGTGCCGTGGGCGCACTCTTTCCCTCCGCACCGGCCGCTGTCAACCTCCGCCATGGCCGGTGCGGAGAAGAACCCCCCTGCGCAAGCGCTGGGATGACGTCAGCATGCGCTGGCGCTCCCGCACATGCGCCAACAAACACTCCGGCGCCGGCCTAGCCCCTGAAGGTGCGGAGGATTCTGCACCTTCGGGGCGGCCCGACGCTGGAGTGGTTCACGTCACTCCTCGCCACCGGAGTGGCCCACCCCGCCGGTCCGCGGAGAATCCCGCCAGATATCCGAATGTGTTAGTGGGAGAATAAAGGTCCATTCTCAGTGAGAGCAAAACTAAGGGGGGGGGGGGGGGGGGTTTGCATTCGGGCAAAAAATGTTTTGGATTTTTAGAAAAGGGTCAATATGTGGAACGACCTGTCTGGACTGTACGCAGAACAATAATTTTCATTGCAACTCAGCACACGTGACAACAAATCAAATCCAAGATGGAGGAGAGAGTTCACAGTGTGAAGCTGTTAAACTCAATGTTAAGTCCGGAAGGCTGTAACGTGGCCAATCAGAAGCTGGGCTGCTGTTGCTCCAGGTTACGCTGGGCTTCACTGGAACATTGCGGCAGGCCGAAGACGGACATGTGGACGTGAGGGCACGAAGAGGGTGAGTTGAAATGACAGCGACAGGAAGGTCGGGGCCCTGCTTGCTGACTGAGTGAAGGTGTTCCACAAAGCAAGTCACCCAGTCTGCGTTTAATTCCCCCCAATGTTGAGGAGACCTCATTGGGAGCAGCGAATACAGTAGGCCAAATTGGAGGAGGTCTAAATGGATCTGTTGGGGTGATCAGGAGCGAGCAGTGATTTAAACAAAGCCGCATCTTGAATTTTTTTGTACAGTGCAGTAGAAATTATATTTTACGTGGGGTCAGACCATTTCATTGAGCTGACAAAGCGAGTTTTCTGCAGCCTGGTGTCTGATAGTGTTTTTAACAGAGAAACCGATGGTGCAAATTGATGCAAATATCTTCTTCACTCTGGCACTTGGCTCCTGATCAAACCCAGACAGATGGACTGAAAGTAACTCTCTCTGTTACAAGTTAAATGAGTTCTGGCAGATTTAGTGCTGGGGCCCCAGCAGACATCGGTGCACAGCACAAAACTGCTGGTAATTAGGTGCTAATTGGCACTAATGGGTCCATTCGCTCAGAGAGACTGCAGGGACAGATGGTGTGAGAAATGGATATGATACACACTGATACAAGACACACTACTGAAGATGTGAGAAGCCCTTGTCTTGAGTCCACCCATCTCTTGACTGATCTTGCTACCAGCACAGGGTAAAAATATTTCAAATTCTCTAACTCCAAGGGTTATCCTTGATGGTTATAAAAAAAAGTGCATTAATAACAGAACACCAATTACCCCCTTCTGTCCCAATTGCTCCAAGAGGATTACTGGGGGAACCTTCTGGCTAACAGGATTTGCGCTGATCCGAGCTCTTTTACTCGGAACTCTCTTACCTTCATTCAACTTCTGTACCCATGGAATTGAAGGCAGCTTGTTGACCTGGTGAGGAAATTGGCGGAGGGACAGGAGGCGGAGAGTAGGCAGAATGGACAGGTTCTCTGATGGGCAGAATGGCAGTGTTGTCCCGTAACGATCTGTGGTGGGGCCTCAATGATTCATTTAATGGCTTCGATGCTGAGATATAGTGTCATGGAAGGAGTCCATTCGGCCCATCAAGTCTGCACCAGCCCTTGGAATGAGCACCCTACTTAGGCCCACGCCTCCACCCTATCCCCGTAAACTCCACCTAAACTTTGGACACTACGGGAAATTTATCGCGGCCAATCCACCTAACCTGCACATCTTTGGACTGTGGGAGGAAACCGGAGCACCCGGAGGAAACCCACGCACACACGGGGAGAAAGTGCAGACTCTGGCCAGGCAGGCACCTGAGGCCAGAATTGAACCCAGGACCCTGGAGCCTTGAGGCAGCAGTGCTAACCACTGTGCCACCCTGTCACCCTTACCATAGAAAACTACATTTCCAAATTGACAATGACACAAAGGCAGAAAGTTTTGTAACCTATGTATAAGGAAACCTAGAATTAGAAAGTGGATTTTAACACTGGCGTATTGGGCAAAAGGACAAAACTGTGACCAATGGATTTCAATGTAGGCAAATGGGAACGGGAGGCACCAGGATTGGGAGCCGCAGGATTGGGAGTCACGGGAATTGGGAGATGCAGGATTGGGAGCAATGGAGATTGGGACCCGGGGGAATGGGAGCCGTGGGATTGGGAACCTCGGGATTGGGAGATGCGGGATTGGGTGTCGCCGGGATTGGGAGCTGTGGGGATTGGGAACCACGGGATTGGGAACCGTGGGGATTGGGAGCCGCAGGATTGGGGCTCTCGGGGATTGGGAGCTGCGGGATTGGGAGCCATGGGATTGGGAGCCACGGGATTGGGAAACACGGGGATTGGGAACCGCGGGATTGGAAGTCGCGGGGATTGGGAGATGCAGGGTTGGGAATGATGGAGATTGGGAGTCGGGGGATTGGGAGCCATGGGATTGGGAGCTGTGGGGATTGGGAGTCGCAGGGATTGGGAGCACCAGGATTGGGAGCGAGGGGATTGGGAGTCATGGGGATTGGGTGTCGTGGGGATTGGGAGATGTGGGATTGGGAGCTGTGGGGATTGGGAGTCGCAGGGATTGGGAGTCACAGGGATTGGGAGTTGCAGTGATTGGGAGCCATGGGATTGGGAGTCATGGGGATTGAGTGTTGTGGGGATTGGGAGATGCGGGATTGGGAGCCGCAGGATTGGGAGCCATGGGATTGGGAGCCGTGGGAATTGGTGCCAGGGGATTGAGAGCACCAGGATTGGGAGTCATGGGGATTGGGAGTCGCAGGGATTGGGAGCGCCGGGATTGGAAGTCGCAGTGATTGAGAGCGCCGGGATTGGGAGCCAAAGGATTGGGAACCGTGGGGATTGGGCGCCACAGGATTGGGTGTCACGGGATTGGGAGTCGTGGGGATTGGAAGTGCCGGGATTGGGAGCCGCGGGGATTGGGTGTCGCGGGGATTGGGTGTCGCGGGATTGGGATTCTCGGGGATTGGGAGTGCAGACATTGGGAGCCGTGGGGATTGGGAGCCGTGGGGATTGGGAGTGCCGGGATTGGGAGCTGTGGGGAATGGGAGCCGCGGGATTTGGAGCCGCGGGGATTGGGATCACTGAGGATTGGGAGCGATGGGGATTTGGAGCTGTGCAGTTGGAGCTCACCATTAACAATGTGGGAAAACAAGCGAGACATCACAGGATAGTGGTAAGATCATTGGCTGGTAACTAACTGTTCATTTACATTACCTATTCTAATTTACTTTTAGATTAAAGGTAAAAAGCGGAAATATTTTACAGATTAGAAAGACTAAAAGCCAGCTGGAAATTTAGATTAAAAAACAAATTAAAAACAAATTCAATAAAATAGAGATGCAGGGCCAGGTGATGTGTTGTTCCTGCATGATGTGGGAGTTGGTGAATCCCATTGTGGTTCCCAGTGAACACATCTGTAGCAAAGTGATTCGAAACAAACCTGCTGGGCTTTAACCTTTAAGACTTCTTACTGTGCTCACCCCAGTCCAACGCCGGCATCTCCACATCACATCTGTAGCAAGTGTTGGATGGTGATGTCTAGCAAGAGGGGACATAGCTTTAAATTGAGGGGAGATAGATATAAGACAGACGTCGGTTCTTTACTCAGAGAGTAGTAAGGGTGTGGAATGCCCTGCCTGCAACAGTAGTGGACTCGACAACACTAAGGGCATTCAAATGGTCATTGGATAGACATATGGACGATAAGGGAATAGTGTAAATGGGCTTTAGAGTGGTTTCACAGGTCGGCGCAACATCGAGGGCCGAAGGGCCTGTACTACGCTGTAATGTTCTATGTTCTATGTTCTATGTTTGAGGATCTTCAGCTCAGAGTTGGCGAGCTGGAGTCTGATCTTCGGACACTGCGACACATCAGGGAGGGGGAGAGGTACCTGGACGATGTGTTCAGGAGACAGTCACACCCCTTAGATTAACGACCTTGAATTCGGCCAGTGGTCAGGGACAGGAGGGTGTGTCTATGAGTGAGGTAGGAACGGGGATCCAGGAGCCTCAGTCCTTGGCCTTGTCCAACAGGCTCGAGATTCTTGCTCCTTGTGTGGATGAGAGCGGGGCTGTGGGGAGGATGAGCAAACTGACCACAGCACGTGGGGGGGGGGGGGGGGGGGGGGGGGGAGGAGAAAAAAACTGTAGTTGTAATTGGAGATAGTATAGTCAGGGGCATTGACACTGTCTCTGTCTATGAATCGAATAACTAGGGCTGTAGATAGGGCTTTAAACTGAATTGGGGGGGCAGAGATCAGTTGTATGGCAAATTACAAAATCAAAGTTAAAAGAGAAGGTAGGAGTGCGGGTTAATGATGAGAAGTTTAAACTAGTTAAAAAGGGGGGTGGTGGAAAGCGGGAGCAGGTTACAGAGTTGGGTGATCAGCCATGGTTATGGTGAATGGTGGAGCAGACTCGAAAGGCCGAATGGCCTCCTGCTGCTCCTATTTTCTATGTTTCTATGTCTATGTGAGGGATACTCTCGTCCTTCTCACTTATGTGTGAGTCTTATGGGGATGGTTTAGCACAGTGGGCTAAATAGCTGGCTTGTCATGCAGAACAAGACCAGCAGCGCGGGTTTCCGATGTTTCCGACATTTCCGCAAAGAGTGAGAAGAGAGCCAGGAGTTTACAGAGCGTGCAGCTGACTGGGAGCAGAGTCGGAGGGCGGAGATCTAGTTAGTCCACAGGGCAGCTATATTCGTTCAGGTAAGAGGGGATGGAGGCTAGGCCAGTTGCATGCTCCTCCTGTAGGATGTGGGTGGTGAGGGATACCACCGGTGTCCCCGCTGACTATACTTGCGGGAAGTGCACCCAACTTCAGCTCCTCAAAGACCGTGTTAGGGAACTGGAGCTGAAGATGGATGAACTTCGGATCATCCGGGAGGCAGAGGGGGTGATTGAGAAGAGTTACAGGGAAGTAACCACACCCAAGGTACAGGACAAGAATAGCTGGGTTACAGTCAGGGGGAAAAAAACAAACAGGCAGACAGTGCAGGGATCCCTCGTGGCCGTTCCCCTTCAAAACAAGTATACCGATTTGGATGCTGTTGGGGGGGATGACCTACTGGGGGAAAGCCCTAGCGGCACTGAGTCTGGCTCTGGGGCTCAGAAGGGAAGGGGGGAGAATAGAAAAGCAATAGTTGTAGGAGATTCAATGGTTAGGGGAATAGATAGGAGATTCTGTGGTCGCGAGCGAGACTCCCGGAAGGTATGTTGCCTTCCGGGTGCTAGGGCCAGGGATGTCTCGGATCGTGTCTTCAGGATCCTTAAGGGGAGGGGGAGCAGCCAGAAGTCGTAGTGCACATTGGTACCAACGACATAGGTAGGAAAAGGGGTGTGGAGGTAATAAACAAGTTTAGGGAGTTAGGCTGGAAGTTAAAAGCCAGGACACACAGAGTTGTCATCTCTGGTTTGTTGCCGGTGCCACGTGATAGCGAGGCTAGGAATAGGGAGAGAGTGCAGTTGAACACGTGGCTGCAGGAATGGTGTAGGAGGGAGGGCTTCAGGTATTTGGATAATTGGAGTGCATTCTGGGGAAGGTGGGACCTGTACAAGCAGGACGGGTTGCATCTGAACCAGAGGGGCACCAATATCCTGGGAGGGAGGTTTTCTAGTACTCTTTGGGAGGGTTTAAACTAATTTGGCAGGGGAATGGGAACCGGATTTGTAGTCCAGCAACTAAGGTAGCCGATATTCAGAACGCCAAAGCGTGTAGTGAGGCAGTGGGGAAGGGAACACTGACAAAGGAGAGTACTTGCAGGCACGGAGATGGGTTGAAGTGTGTATACTTCAACGCAAGAAGCATCAGGAATAAGGTGGGTGAACTTAAGGCATGGATCGGTACTTGGGACTACGATGTGGTGGCCATCACGGAAACTTGGATAGAAGAGGGGCAGAAATGGTTGTTGGAGGTCCCTGGTTATAGATGTTTCAATAAGATTAGGGAGGGTGGTTAAAGAGGTGGGGGGGGTTGGCATTGTTAATTAGAGATAGTATAACAGCTGCAGAAAGGCAGTTCGAGGAGTATCACCCTATTGAGGTAGTATGGGTTGAAGTCAGAAATAGGAAAGGAGCAGTCACCTTGTTAGGAGTTTTCTATAGGCCCCCCAATAGTAGCAGAGATGTGGAGGAACAGATTGGGAAACAGATTTTGGAAAGGTGCAGAAGTCACAGGGTAGTAGTCATGGGTGACTTTAACTTCCCAAATATTGAGTGGAAACTATTTAGATCAAATAGTTTGGATGGGGTGGTGTTTGTGCAGTGTGTCCAGGAAGCTTTTCTAACACAGTATGTAGATTGTCCGACCAGAGGAGGGGCAATATTGGATTTAGTACTTGGTAATGAACCAGGGCAAGTGATAGATTTGTTAGTGGGGGAGCATTTTGGAGATAGTGACCACAATTCTGTGACTTTCACTTTAGTAATGGAGAGGGATAGGTGCGTGCAACAGGGCAAGGTTTACAATTGGAGGAAGGGGAAATACGATGTTGTCAGACAAGAATTGAAGTGCATAAGTTGGGAACATAGGCTGTCAGGGAAGGACACAAGTGAAATGTGGAACTTGTTGAAGGAACAGGTGTTACGTGTCCTTGATATGTATGTCCCTGTCAGGCAGGGAAGAGATGGTCGTGTGAGGGAACCATGGTTGACAAGAGAGGTTGAATGTCTTGTTAAGAGGAAAAAGGAGACTTATGTAAGGCTGAAGAAACAAGGTTCAGACAGGGCATTGGAGGGATACAAGATAGCCAGGAGGGAACTGAAGAAAGGGATTAGGAGAGCTAAGAGAGGGAATGAACAATCTTTGGCAGGTAGGATCAAGGAAAACCCCAAGGCCTTTTACACATATGTGAGAAATATGAGAATGACTAGAGCGAGGGTAGGTCCGATCAAGGACAGTAGCGGGAGATTGTGTATTGAGTCTGAAGAGATAGGAGAGGTCTTGAATGAGTACTTTTCTTCTGTATTTACAAATGAGAGGGGCGATATTGTTGGAGAGGACAGTGTGAAACAGACTGGTAAGCTCAAGGAAATACTTGTCAGGAAGGAAGATGTGTTGGGCATTTTGAAAAACTTGAGGATAGACAAGTCCCCCGGGCCTGACGGGATATATCCAAGGTTTCTATGGGAAGCAAGAGATGAAATTGCAGAGCCGTTGGCAATGATCTTTTCGTCCTCACTGTCAACAGGGGTGGTACCAGGGGATTGGAGAGTGGCGAATGTCGTGCCCCTGTTCAAAAAAGGCACTAGGGATAACCCTGGGAATTACAGGCCAGTTAGTATTACTTCGGTGGTAGGCAAAGTAATGGAAAGGGTACTGAAGGATAGGATTTCTGAGCATCTGGAAAGACACTGCTTGATTAGGGATAGTCAGCACGGATTTGTGAGGGGTAGGTCTTGCCTTACAAATCTTATTGAATTCTTTGAGGAGGTGACCAAGCATGTGGATGAAGGTAAAGCAGTGGATGTAGTGTACATGGATTTTAGTAAGGCATTTGATAAGGTTCCCCATGGTAGGCTTCTGCAGAAAGTAAGGAGGCATGGGATAGTGGGAAATTTGGCCAGTTGGATAACGAACTGACTAACCGATAGAAGTCAGAGAGTGGTGGTGGATGGCAAATATTCAGCCTGGATCCCAGTTACCAGTGGCGTACCGCAGGGATCAGTTCTGGGTCCTCTGCTGTTTGTGATTTTCATTAATGACTTGGATGAGGGAGTTGAAGGGTGGGTCAGTAAATTTGCAGACGATACGAAGATTGGTGGAGTTGTGGATAGTAAGGAGGGCTGTTGTCGGCTGCAAACAGACATAGATAGGATGCAGAGCTGGGCTGAGAAGTGGCAGATGGAGTTTAACCCTGAAAAGTGTGAGGTTGTCCATTTTGGAAGGACAAATATGAATGCGGAATACAGGGTTAACGGTAGAGTTCTTGGCAATGTGGAGGAGCAGAGAGATCTTGGGGTCTATGTTCATACATCTTTGAAAGTTGCCACTCAAGTGGATAGAGCTGTGAAGAAGGCCTATGGTGTGCTCGCGTTCATTAGCAGAGGGATTGAATTTAAGAGCTGTGAGGTGATGATGCAGCTGTACAAAACTTTGGTGAGGCCACATTTGGAGTCATGTGTACAGTTCTGGTCGGCTCATTTTAGGAAGGATGTGGAAGCTTTGGAAAAGGTGCAAAGAAGATTTACCAGGATGTTACCTGGAATGGAGAGTAGATCTTACGAGGAAAGGTTGAGGGTGCTAGGCCTTTTCTCAATAGAACGGAGAAGGATGAGGGGCGACTTGATAGAGGTTTATAAGATGATCAGGGGAATAGATAGAGTAGACAGTCAGAGACTTTTTCCATGGGTGGAACAAACCATTACAAGGGGACATAAATTTAAGGTGAAAGGTGGAAGATACAGGAGGGATATCAGAGGTAGGTTCTTTACCCAGAGAGTAGTGGGGGCATGGAATGCACTGCCTGTGGAAGTAGTTGAGTCGGAAACATTAGGGACCTTCAAGCAGCTATTGGATAGGTACATGGATTACGGTAAAATGATATAGTGTAAATTTATTTATTCTTAAGGGTAGCACGGTAGCATTGTGGATAGCACAATTGCTTCACAGCTGCAGGGTCCCAGGTTCGATTCCGGCTTGGGTCACTGTCTGTGCGGAGTCTGCACGTCCTCCCCGTGTCTGCGTGGGTTTCCTCCGGGTGCTCCGGTTTCCTCCCACAGTCTAAAGATGTGCAGGGTAGGTGGATTGGCCATGATAAATTGCCCTTAGTGTCCAAAATTGCCCTTGGTGTTGGGTGGTGGTGTTGAGTTTGGGTAGGGTGCTCTTTCCAAGAGCCGGTGCAGACTCAGGGGGCCGAATGGCCTCCTTCTGCACTGTAAATTCAATGATAATCTATGATTAATCTAGGACAAAGGTTCGGCACAACATCGTGGGCCGAAGGGCCCGTTCTGTGCTGTATTTTCTATGTTCTATGTTCAATTCCCCTACAGGGCTCCCCAAACAGGCGCCGGAATGTGGCGACTAGGGGCTTCTCACAGTAACTTCATTGAAGCTGACTTGTGACAATAAGTGATTATTATTATTACTTCTGCTCCTGTTACTGATCCTGAGTGTATGTTTATCCTTGGCACCAATTCACCAGTCCCTGGGAAAATCCTTCACCATTTACTCTTTGTCTTCTTCTCTTTTCCTCTCCTCCAAAGAGACGGAACTCCTGTTTACCGAGCCATTGCTGGGTAGATCCCACCCTGGGATCTCAATCAATCAACGCTCAACTTTTTCCAACATCTCTCGCATGCGGGATGTACAAAATGGCGCACGCTGTCCCTTGTACACAACCTCCCTCCCTCCCTCCCTCCGAGGGGAGCTCACGTTGAATCTGAAAGTAAGCTAGGTTTTCATTTGTGCTTTCCTTTGGGGCGAGTGTGTGGTTTAACGTGCAAAACACTCATTCTTACAGTAAACAATCAATGAAAGAGTTTATTGTAAATACCCTTGTGTTTGGTCGTGGTTATGCAATAGCCAACCACCGGGTTCCGGTTGCAAAACACAGCTTGGTGGAGGCAGAAACGAAAAAACCAACACCACCCTCTAACCACATGTGATCTATAGGTCAACTAACCCTTTCTTGCAATGTTTGTGCTGTTATATTCTCAAGGTATGAATGGCTACGTGGCAGTTTATTGCAAAGCGCTGTGGTGGGAAGACAGACAGGAAATCAGTGGGTGGTTACAAAAAAGTAAAAAATGTTCCACGAGCGCCCAGAAAAGATTCGCAAGCTGACTGAGGAGCTATCTCACATTCAGCGTTGCACGAGGCAAGTGTGTGGACAAAGAACACTATCAAAGACCAACCAGCCAACCCTCAGTAGCAAATAAGTAGTTGCAGTATTGTTCTCTCGAAGACCACTAGAGATTCACTTTGACAGAAGTTGAAGAGTTCACAAGGTACTTACTGATTAGAAACATTGCCATTCTAAGCTGTCTTCTCTTATCCAGGCCCTACTTCCATTGCTCCAACATTCCTTCATCAGCCTGGGTCCCAAACTCTGGGATTCCCTTGACCTCTCCTCCCCTCTCTCCGCCCTTAAGAAACTCTTTAAAACCGAGCTCATTGACCAAGATTCCGATCTGGTGCTAAAACCTCCTTCAGCTCAAATCTGTTTGATAGTGTTTCTGTGAAGCGTCTTGGGAAGAGCTATCACAGATTCGTAGAACAGTTACAACGCAAAAGGAGCCCATTCTGCCCACCGTGTTCCTGCTGTCTGAAATACCCAGTACAGGCATGAAGATATTACAAATTTTAAAGCCGTATTTTAAACTGAATGTAACTGAGTTTTTAAGACGTACGGTAACATGTCATGTGACTTTGGCAATATCAGCTCCAGACAGATATGAAACTCAAGCCGACAACTAATTAAAATCTAGACCATCACAGCCACTTGTGAAATTGACCAATCTCTTACATAGAAACACATCGAGAAGCAGGAGGAGGCCATTCGGCCCTTCGAGCCTGCTCCGCCATTCATTATGGTCATGGCTGATCATCAAGTTCAATACCCTGATCCCGCCTTCCCCCCATATCTCTTGATTCCTTTAGCCCCAAGAGCTGTGTCTAATTCCAGCATGAAATCCTCCTTGTTGAGGATGAATTGTCAACAGAACAGAAATGTCAGCTGACTCGCATCTCAACTTCACCCCGAGCCACAGAGACATCTTTTCCTGAACCCTGTATCTCCAGCTACGGCAGAGAAACAGGAAATCGGTGCTGCTAGCCTCATCATTGTGCATCTGGAAGTTGCCAAGCACTCCACCCCAGGTGCTTGTGCAGGCCGCTGATGTCATTTTTGTGCACCCGTTGAACGCCACTCATTTTCTCACCTTGCTCGCTTTCCTCCTCGCTCACTCCCGCACCACTCATTGCACCAACCCCCCATCACTCCCCCATCACTCACTGCCCCACTCCCTGTCAATCCCCCACCACTTACCCCCACGCCCCCTATTCCCCCATGTACCGCACCCACTCCCCACCCCCTGCCCCCCAAAACCCAGAAGACCCAGAATAAGGAACAAAAGATCAAATTCTAAGGCCCTGCCAAATATCCTCGCAAGCTGCTTTTAGCCACATAAGACCAATCGGATTGAATCTAAACAGACGTCGTACACAGTGTATATAATCACCCTCAACCACCAGGCACTTTAGGCACAACCGGGATATAGCAGGATCAGACCTGTCTCTCCAATCCAGCACGATATGTGTGGTGCAATATCTTGAACGGAGTTTCCTTCATTCTGTTGTATATCAAAATTTGATTGACATAGTCCCATAGACTACCCCAGGTCTCCTCAACAATATTAGTTCCCGAGTCTCTGTCCCAAGGAAGCAGGGTACCAAATCTTCTAACACAGAATTTAGAACACAAGGTATCAGAAAACTTACTAATTAACTTTTTAGGCTGTGCAGAAATTAGGATTTTTTTATCAGGGAAACACAAACCGTCTTACTACGGTAAAGTTTCTAAGTTGCAGATATTTTTAAAAGGAATGCCACAGGATGGCATTAGAAGGATGTCACATTGTTGGAATAGCTGCTGAAAGGATTACAAGGAGGCACCAATGAACATAACTCCCAGGCTACAGTTGCCTCTATATCTTCATATATCGAATCCATGGTCCATAAGACCCGGTGGGAAATTTGGGCTGGCCTGGATGGGAGAGAGAGTGGAAGTCAGTTCAGATATCCCTCCTAATTGATGGACCAATCTCCACGCTCTAAGAGTATTAACAATAGGACTTTTGTACAGAGCAGAAGGCAACCTAAAGTCCCCATAAAATTACAAGACCTGTAAAGGATAAACTGATTGGTCTGCCTCAATATCGAGCCACATGAAGGTGGGGTGCTTTCTAATCTGGTCCCTAAGAAACCTAAAATGAGAGGCTAATTGATACATTCTAATATTTGGGACCCACAAGTCCTCCCATCGAAGGTGGCAGCTGCAACTTAATGAACTTCAAACTAGACTTCTTTTTATTCCATATAAACAAACCGATCACGCCATTGATCTCCTTTCAGACTCAATAAGATTGCCAACATCGGCAAGGGCTGCAATAGAGCAGGCAAAACAACCCTGCCCAGCCACGATACATGCAAGGAGCACCAACGAGTCAGGTCCCACCAAATGGACAAAATCAACTGAGGGAAATTAGCTCAACTTAGTTGTGTGAAAAAGGGGGTAATTGCAACCAGTTGGTGAACCCCGATGGGGACTAGCTAAAAGGGAAATTAGCAGGGGGGGGGGGGGGGCTCCTTCCTCTCAGCCCTTCCACCGGCATAACCTCTGACTTTGTAAAGTTAATATTGTAACTGGAGAAGGTACTAAATCTATCTGCCACATTGATATTCACGGGAACTGAAATGGCCGGCTTCGATACAAACAGCAGCAAATCATCCACATAAACGTGATCTTTTGCTGCTTCCCTCACAGCGCAGCCCAAATATCAAACAATTGTACCGAATAGCCACCACCAGAGGCTCTATGACCAGCGCAAACAGCAAGGGGGATAAGGGGCAGTCCTACCAGACCCTCTCTGAAGGCTAAAATTCTCAAATCTATAACCATTGGTGAGCACTGCTGCCAATGGCCTGCGATACAACGCCTGAATCTACTTCACATATCCCTCGCCCAGCCCAAATCTCCTCAACGTAAACCGAGTCAATACATTCCACCTGGTCAAAAGCATCTCTGAATCCAGGGAAATCACTAACCCATTCAACACCCGCTTTTGGAAAATCTGGATCACATTCTGCAACCTTCTGACATTGTTGCTAGAAAACCGACCTTTCGTGAACACAGCCTGGGACCCCCCCCCCTTCCCCCCCCCCCCCCCCGCCCCCCCCCCCCCCCCCCCCCCCCCCGAATGATCCACGGGGGGATTCCCTCTCAACCTCGACAAAACCTTAGACAATAATTTCAAATCAGCGTTCAGGAGCCAGATTGGCCGATAGAAAGCACGCTCCTCCGGATTCTTGCCTGCTTTCAAAATCAAGGAAATATTTGTTTCCCAGGTTGTCGTGTGAACACACCTGCCTCAAATGAATGACAGTACACAACAATTAACAGATCTGTTAAATTCCTTAAATTCCCTGTAAACTCAAATCTAAAACCATCCGGCCCCGGGACCTTGCAGCTCCGTAATGGCCACAGCCACCTCCATTTTCGAAGAGAGGAGCCTTTGAGACCTGCCGTTGATCCTCCGATGCTGTGGGAAGCTCGGGAGAGGAGAGGAAGTGCTCCATACCCGTCAGTACATCTCCAGACTGGCCCATCTCATATAACTCAGCATAAAAATTCCTAAAAGCCTTATTGTCCACAGTTTCAATTAACCTATTACCCCTAGAGTCACGCATAGAGCCCTAGAATCGACTCTCTTCTTAGTCAAAAAAAGAAGTATTTACTTGCTTTGTTCCCGAACCCAGGCAATTGTTCCTTCGCAAACGTTAGACTCCTCTCGGCGGTTGGGTCAGCAGGGAATCGAGAGCCACCCAACATCCGTTAACCTCCCTCAACAACTGCCGACCAGGATTCCTCCAATACTCTCCCTCCACCTCCGCCATTCTAGCCTCCAACCAGCGCTGGTTTTCCAGCATCCTGCACCTTTTGTTAACCGTATCGGAAATAACCAGTCCCCTAGCATACACCTTGCAAGTCTCCCACAAAATAGAGGGGGTCACAACAGAAAGGGAATTGACCAAGTAACAAAGCTCAAACTCATTCTTAAAGTACGTAGTGAAGGTTTATCTCTAAGCAGAGAGGCATCGAAATGTCTTGACCGAGAGTAAAAAATCAAGGCAGACAGGAGCATGGGCAGAGATCACGATGCTACCTATAGAATATGACTGTACCAAATGTGGGATTGCTCTAGGCACAAAGAAACAATTAATTCTAGTATAATATTGATGAAGGGCTGAGAAAAATGTAAATTCTTTATCTCTAGGATGTGAAATCTGGGTATCCCACCTCCTCACAAGCTGACACCAATGTCCTTGTCTGTAGGGTGGGGGGATTTCTGGTTACTGAGAGCTTATCCATCAAGGCATTCAAATGACAAATAGAGTCCCCACCCACAAACGAATTGGTCGAATCCTGCTCTGCAGAATCCATGAAGACTTTCGTAACAACTCCGAGAGTGATCTTTGAGGGCCATTACATTCAGGGTCTGGTTTAGCACAGTGGGCTAAACAGCTGGCTTGTAATGCAGAACAATGCCAGCAGCGCGGATTCAATTCCCCTAACGGCCTCCCCGAACAGGCGCCGGAATGTGGCGACTAGGGGATTTTCACAGTAACTTAAACGGTAGCACAGTAACAGTAGCATTGTGGTTAGCACAATTGCTTCACAGCTCCAGGGTCCCAGGTTCGATTCCAGCTTGGGTCACTATCTGTGCGGAGTCTGCACATCCTCCCCGTGTGCGCGTGGGTTTCCTCCGGTGCTCCGGTTTCCTCCCACAGTCCAAAGGTGTGCAGGTTAGGTGGATTGGCCATGATAAATTGCCCTTAGTGACCAAAATTGCCCTTAGTGTTGGATGGGGTTACTGGGTTATGGGGATAGGGTGGAGGTGTTGACCTTGGGTGGGGTGTTCTTTCCAAGAGCCGGTGCAGACTCGATGGGCTGAATGGCCTCCTTCTGCACTGTAAATTCTAGGAATTCTATGATAACTTAATTGGAGCCTACTTGTGACATAAAGCTATTATTATCGAGAAAATCTCCATATACAAGCCCCTTAATAATCACATATCTACCCCCCCCCCCCCCCTCCACACACACACACCTATCCTTCACACAATTCTCTACCGTGAAGGGAACATTTCTGTTGACCAGAATTGCTACTCAACGTGTTGTTGGTCCAAAACGAGGCGAAGAAAGCCTGCCACCCCCATTCCCACTTTAACTTTGATTGTTCCTTGGCATCCAAACCAGCCTCTTGTAACCAGGTTGTGCCCACTTCCTCCTTCTTAGGAAAAGCTGTTTCATTTTGATAGGATGATGAATTCACCATACATCCCAGGCACGTCATTTTAAATCAGCTACAGCCAGTAGGAATAAAAACAGGATAGAATTTTTGTGCCACATTCGGGTCTGAACCAAAACTCACCTCCCCATCTCAAATTGCACCGGAGGCACCGTAATGTCCTTACAACATCCTTTTCATCGGGTAAGAGAGCTGGCTGTACCATTGTAGGGTTCACTCAACACAAGTGAGGGCCGGTAAGGCTGACCCTACGGCCAGACCATCATCACCATCAGGAGACAAACTCCTCAACAGAGAGGAGAAGAAACAGGTCAACAAGGGAGTGGGAGCCAAATATCCCTCCTGCTGCCTGGACCGACCCATGAAGACCCAAACCTTCCACCCACCTCCCGGCAATGGCACCACTCGATTCTATCCTGGTTAAGGAAAGTATGCCGAATAACCAGTATTAGCATCATAAAGATACGGATAAGAAGAGAAAAAGGCAGATAATTAGCAGGCGGTACAGCTACCAGGAATAAATATCCTCAGATCTGTTTTTTAAAAATCTTTTATTGCCATTTTCAAAATTATGTTCATTGCCGTTCGATTTCATTTATTTTCCATACAAAAGGCTTTTACTTACATTTCTCTATTTACACACTGTTGCTGTCTAATTTGGTGTGTCATCCCCCTGCCCCCCCCCCCCCAGGCCCCCTTTCCCTAACCCCCCCCCCCCGATGCCCTCCCTGGTAAGTTCGGAGGGGGTGTTCCCCGTTCTCATTCCTCCCCTCTCCTCCCCCCTTTCTTTTTCCCTCCGTCAGCTTCAGCCGTGCCCTTCTTGTGGATGGGGGGGGTTGCCCCCTCCCCCCTCCCTCTCTCCCCCTCCCCCTACCGCCCCCTCTCCCCCTCCCCCCCTCACCCCTCCCGCCCCCCTCTCCCCCCCTCCCCCTCCCCCTCCCCCTCTCCCCCCCTCCCCCTCCCCCTCCCCCCTCCCCCCTCACCCCTCCCGCCCCCCTCTCCCCCCCTCCCCCTCCCCCTCCCCCTCCCCCTCCCCCTCCCCCCTCCCCCCTCCCCCCTCCCCCCTACCGCCCCCTCTCCCCCCTCCCCCCTCACCCCTCCCGCCCCCCTCTCCCCCCCCTCCCCCTCCCCCCTCACCCCTCCCGCCCCCTCCCCCCCTCCCCCTCCCCCCTCCCTCCTCCCCCCTCCCCCCTCCCCCTCCCCTTCCCTCTGCGTTATTTATTTTTGCCCCTTTCAGGCTCTCTGTCTTCTTCACCCCTCCCCCCCTGGGTTGTGCATCCCAGACATTCCTCCTTTTCTTTCTTTCTTTCCCCTTTCTAATCCTTCCAGTTCTCCCTCTATTGGCTGTTATTAGCCTCAAACAGGTTTTGGAACAGGCCGACAAACTGCCCCCATGCCGCAAGGAATCCTTCCTCCGACCCTCGGATGGTGAATTTGATCTTCTCCAGGCGGAGAAATTCCGAGAGGTCAGCGAGCCAGTCTGCAGCTGTGGGTGGTGCTGCCGATCGCCAGCCGAGCAGGATTCTCCGGCGTGCGATTAGGGAAGCGAAAGCGAGGGTGTTGGTCCCCTTCCCCATGTGTAACTCTGGCTGCTCCGATACCCCGAAGATTGCCACTATTGGGCATGGCTTCACCCTCACCCCCACAACCTTGGACATTGTCTCGGAGAAGGCTGTCCAGAACACAGCAAGCTTGGGGCAAGTTCAGAACATGTGGGTGTGGTTGGCCGGGCCCCTCTGGCACCGCTCACGATTGTTATCCCTGAGATTCTTAACTATAACACATTCAGAGTAGTGTTGAAATGTTAACACTTTCCAATAAACAGATTATATGACAACATAAAATCAGACAAAAGCAATATAATGAAGAAAGTCCAAATTCAACAAGCTGCAGTTTGCCAGTCCTCGCCTTCTATTCACTTTCCGGAGGTCAGGTCACCTGCCGGGTTATCGAAAGACTTAACGGAGTTGTCGGATATCACCCTCAGGGTCACAGGTTAAAGTCGGACATTATTTACTCCAGCTGCCTTGAGCTGTTTGCTAATTTTATCGACACCTGTACACCTCTGTTGCATTTCCAGCGACGAGTCCTGGAAAAAGGAGATCCTCGTCCCCTCATTGACTCAGGCCACGACATGCCTCACCGCCCCCAGAACCTTCTGCCCAACTTTGAAGTTATGAAAGTGAATGATTATAGTCCTGGGATGTTGATTGTCCCTCGGCAGCGAAGGCATGATTCTATGCGCCCTTTCCAACTTGAAATGCAGGCGCCAACTTTGCAGACTTTGAGTAGGTCCGGGTAAAAGGCAGGCACAGCCTACATTGAATAACGAGGACCTGTCGAGTCTCTGAACAGGAGCTGCACCTCATAGTTCAGGCGGAGGAATTTCATCGCCAGGGCACACCATCTGGGTGGGGGTTCGACGTAAAGTTATCACAGTATAGTCTGAAGGTGACAGCCACATCAGCGCCTGACCGTCCTCGCTAAGCAGGAGACTCAGAACCTCAGCAGCGACCCAGTGCAGCCTTCTGTCCCAAAGAACTATATAAGCATTGTCAGGATTTTAGTGACAAAATCAGGGGGAGGGGTCAAAGTGATCAGTCGGTACCACAACATGGAGGCTATCAGTTCGTTTATGATCAGGGGCGAAATTCTCCCCAAACGGCGCGATGTCCGCCGACTGGCGCCCAAAACGGCGCCAATCAGACGGGCATCGCGCCGCCCCAAAGGTGCGGAATGCTCTGCATCTTTGGGGGCCGAGCCCCAACATTGAGGGGCTAGGCCGGCGGCGGAGGAATTTCCGCCCCGCCAGCTGGCGGAAACGGCCTTTGTTGCCCCGCCAGCTGGCGCGGAAGTTACATGTCGGGGCGGCGCATGCGCGGGAGCGTCAGCGGCCGCTGAAAGTTTCCCGCGCATGCGCAGTGGAGGGAGTCTCTTCCGCCTCCGCCATGGTGGAGACCGTGGCGGAGGCGGAAGGGAAAGAGTGCCCCCACGGCACAGGCCCGCCCGCGGATCGGTGGGCCCCGATCGCGGGCCAGGCCACCGTGGGGGCACCCCCCGGGGTCAGATCGCCCCAGGACCCCGGAGCCCTCCCGCGCCGCCTTGTCCCGCCAGTAAATAGGTACTCTAATTTACGCCGGCGGGACAGGCAATTTATCGGCGGGACTTCGGCCCATCCGGGCCGGAGAATCGAGCGGGGGGGCCCGCCAACCGGCGCGGTGCGATTCCCGCCCCCGCCGAATATCCGGTGCCGGAGATTTCGGTAACCGGCGGGGGTGGGATTCACGGCAGCCCCCGGCGATTCTCCGACCCGGCGGGGGGTCGGAGAATGACGCCCCAGATCTCTGTCTCTGTAAGACAGCATTCGGAACAATCCTGTCCAGCATCTCAGGCGAGCAGTTATCTTGGCCTCCAACTCCTGCAATTCGCCGGCCAGGATTCCTCAGTCGGGCAAAGATGGATTCCAAGTTGAGGAAGCGGGTCCTGCGCCCGGTGAAAGGCCTGAGCTCCTCCAGAGATATCCATCTGCCAGGGAACAACAGGAGTCCAGAGCATGTGCCCAAGTTGATCCTGGCAGAGGACACGGCAGAGTTCACAGCCTGGCACTCACGCATCCACCACAGGTCAGCCGGGAAGGTGAACATGAGGAGCACATCATTGGTGTAGGTCAGAAGGACCATCCCAATACCCAGCGTGCACAGAAACAATCCCAACAACCTCCTTCACAAGAGATACAGGAATTGCTTCTACGCAAATGGAAAATAACTGGCCAGACAAAAGGCAGCCCAGTTACACTCCTCTCCCAAAGTGAAAGGTTGACGTCTGGGCCTCGTTAACCTGAACCAGACACTCTGAGACAGCGTACAGAGGTTGGACACTGTGAGGTAGTGTACAGAGGTTGGACACTCTGAGACAGCGTACAGAGGTTGGACACTGTGAGGCAGTGTACAGAGAATGGGCACTCTGAGACAGTGTACAGCGATTGGACACTGTGAGGCAGTTTACAGAGGTTGGATACTCTGAGACGGTGTACAGAGGTTTGACACTGTGAGGCAGTGTACAGAGGTTGGACACTCTGAGACAGTGTACAGCGATTGGACACAGTGAGGCAGTGTACAGACGTTAGACACTGTAAGGCAGTTTAAAGAGGTTGGACACTCTGAGACAGTGTACAGAGGTTGGACACTCTGAGACAGTGTACAGAGGTTGGACACTCTGAGACAGTGTACAGAGATTGGACACTCTGAGGCAGCGTACAGAGATTGGACATTCTGAGACAGTGTACAGGGGTTGGACACTCTGAGGCAGTGTACAGAGGTTGGACACTGTGAGGCAGTGTACAGAGATTGGACACTGTGAGGCAGTGTACAGAGATTGGACACTGTGAGGCAGCGTACAGAGATTGGACACTCTGAGGCAGTGTACAGAGATTGGACACTCTGAGGCAGTGTACAGCGATTGGACACTGTGAGGCAGCGTACAGGGGTTGGACACTGTGAGGCAGCGTACAGAGGTTGGACACTCTGAGGCAGTGTACAGAGATTGGACACTCTGAGGCAGCGTACAGAGGTTGGACACTCTGAGACAGTGTACAGCGATTGGACACTGTGAGGCAGTTTACAGAGGTTGGATACTCTGAGACGGTGTACAGAGGTTTGACACTGTGAGGCAGTGTACAGAGGTTGGACACTCTGAGACAGTGTACAGAGAATGGGAACTCTGAGGCAGTGTACAGGGATTGGACACTCTGAGGCAGTGTACAGAGAATGGGCACTCTGAGACAGTGTACAGAGGTTGGACACTCTGAGACAGTGTACAGAGAATGGGAACTCTGAGGCAGTATACAGGGATTGGACACTGTGAGGCAGTGTACAGAGAATGGGAACTCTGAGGCAGTGTACAGGGATTGGACACTCTGAGACAGTGTACAGAGAATGGGAACTCTGAGACAGTGTACAGCGATTGGACACAGTGAGGCAGTGTACAGACGTTGGACACTGTGAGGCAGTTTAAAGAGGTTTGACACTGTGAGGCAGTGTACAGAGGTTGGACACTCTGAGGCAGTGTACAGAGGTTGGACACTCTGAGACAGTGTACAGCGATTGGACACAGTGAGGCAGTGTACAGACGTTGGACACTGTGAGGCAGTTTAAAGAGGTTTGACACTGTGAGGCAGTTTACAGAGGTTGGACACTCTGAGACAGTGTACAGAGGTTGGACACTCTGAGACAGTGTACAGAGGTTGGACACTCTGAGACAGTGTACAGAGATTGGACACTCTGAGGCAGCGTACAGAGATTGGACATTCTGAGACAGTGTACAGGTGTTGGACACTCTGAGGCAGTGTACAGAGGTTGGACACTGTGAGGCAGTGTACAGAGATTGGACACTGTGAGGCAGTGTACAGAGATTGGACACTGTGAGGCAGCGTACAGAGATTGGACACTCTGAGGCAGTGTACAGAGATTGGACACTGTGAGGCAGCGTACAGGGGTTGGACACTGTGAGGCAGCGTACAGAGGTTGGACACTCTGAGGCAGTGTACAGAGATTGGACACTCTGAGGCAGTGTACAGAGATTGGACACTCTGAGGCAGTGTACAGAGATTGGACACTGTGAGTCAGCGTACAGAGGTTGGACACTCTGAGGCAGTGTACAGAGGTTGGACACTGTGAGGCAGTGTACAGAGGTTGGACACTCTGAGACAGTGTACAGAGGTTGGACACTGTGAGGCAGTATACAGGGGTTGGACACTCTGAGGCAGTGTACAGAGGTTGGACACTGTGAGGCAGTGTACAGGGGTTGGACACTCTGAGGCAGTGTACAGAGGTTGGACACTGTGAGGCAGTGTACAGGGGTTGGACACTCTGAGGCAGTGTACAGAGATTGGACACTGTGAGGCAGTGTACAGGGGTTGGACACTCAGAGGCAGTGTACAGAGGTTGGACACTGTGAGGCAGTGTACAGAGATTGGACACTGTGAGGCAGTGTACAGCGATGGGAGAGTCTGAGGCAGTGTACAGAGGTTGGACACTCTGAGGCAGTGTACAGAGAATGGACACTCTGAGGCAGCGTACAGAGGTTGGACACTCTGAGGCAGTGTACAGAGATTGGACACTGTGAGGTAGTGTACAGCGATTGGAGACTCTGAGGCAGTGTACAGAGATTGGACACTCTGAGGCAGCGTACAGAGATTGGACATTCTGAGACAGTGTACAGGGGTTGGACACTCTGAGGCAGTGTACAGAGATTGAACACTGTGAGGCAGCGTACAGAGATTGGACACTGTGAGGCAGTGTACAGAGGTTGGACACTGTGAGGCAGTGTACAGAGGTTGGACACACTGAGGCAGTGTACAGAGGTTGGACACTGTGAGGCAGTGTACAGGGGTTGGACATTCTGAGACAGTGTACAGAGGTTGGACACTGTGAGGCAGCGTACAGAGATTGGACACTGTGAGGCAGTGTACAGAGGTTGGACACTGTGAGGCAGTGTACAGAGGTTGGACACACTGAGGCAGTGTACAGAGGTTGGACACTGTGAGGCAGTGTACAGAGGTTGGACACTCTGAGGCAGCGTACAGAGGTTGGACACTCTGAGGCAGTGTACAGAGATTGGACACTCTGAGGCAGCGTACAGAGGTTGGACACTGTGAGGCAGTGTACAGAGATTGGACACTCTGAGTCAGTGTACAGAGGTTGGACACTCTGAGGCAGCGTACAGAGATTGGACACTCTGAGGCAGTGTACAGAGGTTGGACACTGTGAGGCAGTGTACAGAGGTTGGACACTCTGAGACAGTGTACAGAGGTTGGACACTGTGAGGCAGTGTACAGAGGTTGGACACTCTGAGGCAGCGTACAGAGAATGGACACTCTGAGGCAGTGTACAGAGAATGGACACTCTGAGGCAGTGTACAGAGAATGGACACTCTGAGACAGTGTACAGAGAATGGACACTCTGAGACAGTGTACAGAGATTGGACAGTGTGAGGCAGTGTACAGAGATTGGACACTGTGAGGCAGTGTACAGAGATTGGACACTTTGAGGCAGTGTACAGAGGTTGGACACTCTGAGGCAGTGCACAGAAGTTGGACACTGTGAGGCAGTGTACAGAGGTTGGACACTGTGAGGCAGTGTACAGAGAATGGACACTCTGAGGCAGTGTACAGAGAATGGACACTCTGAGGCAGTGTACAGAGATTGGACACTCTGAGACAGTGTACAGAGATTGGACAGTGTGAGGCAGTGTACAGAGGTTGGAGACTCTGAGGCAGTGTACAGAGGTTGGACACTGTGAGGCAGCGTACAGAGATTGGACACTTTGAGACAGTGTACAGGGGTTGGACACTCTGAGGCAGTGTACAGAGGTTGGACACTCTGAGGCAGTGTACAGAGGTTGGACACTGTGAGGCAGCGTACAGAGGTTAGACACTCTGAGGCAGTGTACAGAGATTGGACACTCTGAGGCAGTGTACAGGGGTTGGACACTGTGAGGCAGTGTACAGAGATTGGACACTGTGAGGCAGTGTACAGGGGTTGGACACTGTGAGGCAATGTACAGAAATTGGACACTTTGAGGCAGTGTACAGAGGTTGGACACTGTGAGGCAGCGTACAGAGATTAGACACTCTGAGGCAGTGTACAGAGGTTGGACACTCTGAGGCAGTGTACAGAGATTGGACACTCTGAGGCAGTGTACAGAGGTTGGACACTCTGAGGCAGTGTACAGAGGTTGGACACTCTGAGGCAGTGTACAGAGATTGGACACTTTGAGGCAGTGTACAGAGGTTGGACACTCTGAGGCAGCGTACAGAGATTGGACACTCTGAGACAGTGTACAGAGATTGGACACTCTGAGGCAGTGTACAGAGATTGGACACTCTGAGTCAGTGTACAGAGGTTGGACACTGTGAGGCAGTGTACAGAGGTTGGACACTCTGAGACAGTGTACAGAGGTTGGACACTGTGAGGCAGTGTACAGAGGTTGGACACTCTTGAGGCAGCGTACAGAGAATGGACACTCTGAGGCAGTGTACAGAGAATGGACACTCTGAGGCAGTGTACAGAGAATGGACACTCTGAGACAGTGTACAGAGAATGGACACTCTGAGACAGTGTACATAGATTGGACAGTGTGAGGCAGTGTACAGAGATTGGACACTGTGAGGCAGTGTACAGAGATTGGACACTTTGAGGCAGTGTACAGAGGTTGGACACTCTGAGGCAGTGCACAGAGGTTGGACACTGTGAGGCAGTGTACAGGGGTTGGACACTCTGAGGCAGTGTACAGAGATTGGACACTGTGAGGCAGTGTACAGGGGTTGGACACTCAGAGGCAGTGTACAGAGGTTGGACACTGTGAGGCAGTGTACAGAGATTGGACACTGTGAGGCAGTGTACAGCGATGGGAGAGTCTGAGGCAGTGTACAGAGGTTGGACACTCTGAGGCAGTGTACAGAGAATGGACACTCTGAGGCAGCGTACAGAGGTTGGACACTCTGAGGCAGTGTACAGAGATTGGACACTGTGAGGTAGTGTACAGCGATTGGAGACTCTGAGGCAGTGTACAGAGATTGGACACTCTGAGGCAGCGTACAGAGATTGGACATTCTGAGACAGTGTACAGGGGTTGGACACTCTGAGGCAGTGTACAGAGATTGAACACTGTGAGGCAGCGTACAGAGATTGGACACTGTGAGGCAGTGTACAGAGGTTGGACACTGTGAGGCAGTGTACAGAGGTTGGACACACTGAGGCAGTGTACAGAGGTTGGACACTGTGAGGCAGTGTACAGGGGTTGGACATTCTGAGACAGTGTACAGAGGTTGGACACTGTGAGGAAGCGTACAGAGATTGGACACTGTGAGGCAGTGTACAGAGGTTGGACACTGTGAGGCAGTGTACAGAGGTTGGACACACTGAGGCAGTGTACAGAGGTTGGACACTGTGAGGCAGTGTACAGAGGTTGGACACTCTGAGGCAGCGTACAGAGATTGGACACTCTGAGGCAGTGTACAGAGATTGGACACTCTGAGGCAGCGTACAGAGGTTGGACACTGTGAGGCAGTGTACAGAGATTGGACACTCTGAGTCAGTGTACAGAGGTTGGACACTCTGAGGCAGCGTACAGAGATTGGACACTCTGAGACAGTGTACAGAGATTGGACACTCTGAGGCAGTGTACAGAGATTGGACACTCTGAGTCAGTGTACAGAGGTTGGACACTGTGAGGCAGTGTACAGAGGTTGGACACTCTGAGACAGTGTACAGAGGTTGGACACTGTGAGGCAGTGTACAGAGGTTGGACACTCTGAGGCAGCGTACAGAGAATGGACACTCTGAGGCAGTGTACAGAGAATGGATACTCTGAGGCAGTGTACAGAGAATGGACACTCTGAGACAGTGTACAGAGATTGGACAGTGTGAGGCAGTGTACAGAGATTGGACACTGTGAGGCAGTGTACAGAGATTGGACACTTTGAGGCAGTGTACAGAGGTTGGACACTCTGAGGCAGTGCACAGAAGTTGGACACTGTGAGGCAGTGTACAGAGATTGGACACTTTGAGGCAGTGTACAGAGGTTGGACACTGTGAGGCAGTGTACAGAGAATGGACACTCTGAGGCAGTGTACAGAGAATGGACACTCTGAGACAGTGTACAGAGATTGGACAGTGTGAGGCAGTGTACAGAGATTGGACACTTTGAGGCAGTGTACAGAGGTTGGACACTGTGAGGCAGTGTACAGAGAATGGACACTCTGAGACAGTGTACAGAGATTGGACACTCTGAGACAGTGTACAGAGATTGGACACTCTGAGGCAGTGTACAGAGGTTGGACACTCTGAGGCAGTCTACAGAGGTTGGACACTCTGAGGCAGTGTACAGAGATTGGACACTTTGAGACAGTGTACAGGGGTTGGACACTCTGAGGCAGTGTACAGAGGTTGGACACTCTGAGGCAGTGTACAGAGGTTGGACACTGTGAGGCAGCGTACAGAGGTTAGACACTCTGAGGCAGTGTACAGAGGTTGGACACTCTGAGGCAGTGTACAGAGATTGGACACTCTGAGGCAGTGTACAGGGGTTGGACACTGTGAGGCAGTGTACAGAGATTGGACACTCTGAGGCAGTGTACAGAGGTTGGACACTCTGAGGCAGTGTACAGAGGTTGGACACTCTGAGGCAGTGTACAGAGATTGGACACTTTGAGGCAGTGTACAGAGGTTGGACACTCTGAGGCAGCGTACAGAGATTGGACACTCTGAGACAGTGTACAGAGATTGGACACTCTGAGGCAGTGTACAGAGATTGGACACTCTGAGTCAGTGTACAGAGGTTGGACACTGTGAGGCAGTGTACAGAGGTTGGACACTCTGAGACAGTGTACAGAGAATGGACACTCTGAGGCAGTGTACAGAGAATGGACACTCTGAGACAGTGTACAGAGAATGGACACTCTGAGACAGTGTACAGAGATTGGACAGTGTGAGGCAGTGTACAGAGATTGGACACTTTGAGGCAGTGTACAGAGGTTGGACACTCTGAGACTGTGTACAGAGGTTGGACACTCTGAGACTGTGTACAGAGATTGGACAGTGTGAGGCAGTGTACAGAGGTTGGACACTCTGAGACAGTGTACAGAGATTGGACAGTGTGAGGCAGTGTACAGAGAATGGACACTCTGAGACAGTGTACAGAGATTGGACAGTGTGAGGCAGTGTACAGAGGTTGGACACTCTGAGACTGTGTACAGATGTTGGACACTCTGAGGCAGTGCACAGAAGTTGGACACTGTGAGGCAGTGTACAGAGATTGGACACTTTGAGGCAGTGTACAGAGGTTGGACACTGTGAGGCAGTGTACAGAGAATGGACACTCTGAGGCAGTGTACAGAGAATGGACACTCTGAGACAGTGTACAGAGGTTGGACACTGTGAGGCAATGTACAGAGATTGGACACTTTGAGACAGTGTACAGGGGTTGGACACTCTGAGGCAGTGTACAGAGGTTGGACACTCTGAGGCAGTGTACAGAGGTTGGACACTGTGAGGCAGCGTACAGAGGTTAGACACTCTGAGGCAGTGTACAGAGGTTGGACACTCTGAGGCAGTGTACAGAGATTGGACACTCTGAGGCAGTGTACAGGGGTTGGACACTGTGAGGCAGTGTACAGAGATTGGACACTGTGAGGCAGTGTACAGGGGTTGGACACTGTGAGGCAATGTACAGAGATTGGACACTTTGAGGCAGTGTACAGAGGTTGGACACTGTGAGGCAGCGTACAGAGATTAGACACTCTGAGGCAGTGTACAGAGGTTGGACACTCTGAGGCAGTGTACAGAGATTGGACACTCTGAGGCAGTGTACAGAGGTTGGACACTCTGAGGCAGTGTACAGAGGTTGGACACTCTGAGGCAGTGTACAGAGGTTGGACACTGTGAGGCAGCGTACAGAGATTAGACTCTCTGAGGCAGTGTACAGAGGTTGGACACTCTGAGGCAGTGTACAGAGATTGGACACTCTGAGGCAGTGTACAGGGGTTGGACACTGTGAGGCAGTGTACAGAGTTTGGACACTTTGAGGCAGTGTACAGAGGTTGGACACTGTGAGGCAGTGTACAGAGATTGGACACTGTGAGGCAGTGTACAGAGGTTGGACACTGTGAGGCAGTGTACAGGGGTTGGACACTGTGAGGCAATGTACAAAGATTGGACACTTTGAGGCAGTGTACAGAGGTTGGACACTGTGAGGCAGTGTACAGAGATTGGACACTGTGAGGCAGTGTACAGAGGTTGGAGACTGTGAGGCAGTGTACAGAGGTTGGACAATGTGAGGCAGTGTACAGAGATTGGACACTGTGAGGCAGTGTACAGAAGTTGGACACTGTGAGGCAGTGTACAGAAGTTGGACACTGTGAGGCAGTGTACAGAGGTTGGACTCTCTGAGACAGTGTACAGAGGTTGGACACTCTGAGACAGTGTACAGAGAATGGACACTCTGAGGCAGTGTACAGAGAATGGACACTCTGAGGCAGTGTACAGAGATTGGACAGTGTGAGGCAGTGTACAGAGGTTGGACACTGTGAGGCAGTGTACAGAGGTTGGACACTCTGAGGCTGTGTACAGAGATTGGACACTCTGAGGCAGTGTACAGGGGTTGGACACTGTGAGGCAGTGTACAGAAGTTGTACACTCTGAGGCAGTGTACAGGGGTTGGACACTGTGAGGCAGTGTACAGAGGTTGGACACTCTGAGGCAGTGCACAGGGGTTGGACACTCTGAGGCAGTGTACAGAAGTTGGACACTCTGAGGCAGTGTACAGAGATTGGACACTCTGAGGCAGTGTACAGAGGTTGGACACTCTGAGGCAGTGTACAGCGATTGGAGACTCTGAGGCAGTGTACAGAGGTTGGACACTGTGAGGCAGCGTACAGAGAATGGACACTCTGAGGCAGCGTACAGAGAATGGACACTCTGAGGCAGTGTACAGAGAATGGACACTCTGAGACAGTGTACAGAGAATGGACACTCTGAGACAGTGTACAGAGATTGGACAGTGTGAGGCAGTGTACAGAGATTGGACACTGTGAGGCAGTGTACAGAGATTGGACACTTTGAGGCAGTGTACAGAGGTTGGACACTGTGAGGCAGTGTACAGAGAATGGACACTCTGAGGCAGTGTACAGAGAATGGACACTCTGAGACAGTGTACAGAGATTGGACAGTGTGAGGCAGTGTACAGAGGTTGGAGACTCTGAGGCAGTGTACAGAGGTTGGACACTCTGAGGCAGTGTACAGAGATTGGACACTTTGAGGCAGTGTACAGAGGTTGGACACTGTGAGGCAATGTACAGAGATTGGACACTTTGAGACAGTGTACAGGGGTTGGACACTCTGAGGCAGTGTACAGAGGTTGGACACTCTGAGGCAGTGTACAGAGGTTGGACACTGTGAGGCAGCGTACAGAGGTTAGACACTCTGAGGCAGTGTACAGAGGTTGGACACTCTGAGGCAGTGTACAGAGATTGGACACTCTGAGGCAGTGTACAGGGGTTGGACACTGTGAGGCAGTGTACAGAGATTGGACACTGTGAGGCAGTGTACAGGGGTTGGACACTGTGAGGCAATGTACAGAGATTGGACACTTTGAGGCAGTGTACAGAGGTTGGACACTGTGAGGCAGCGTACAGAGATTAGACACTCTGAGGCAGTGTACAGAGGTTGGACACTCTGAGGCAGTGTACAGAGGTTGGACACTCTGAGGCAGTGTACAGAGATTGGACACTTTGAGGCAGTGTACAGAGGTTGGACACTCTGAGGCAGCGTACAGAGATTGGACACTCTGAGGCAGTGTACAGAGATTGGACACTCTGAGTCAGTGTACAGAGGTTGGACACTGTGAGGCAGTGTACAGAGGTTGGACACTCTGAGACAGTGTACAGAGGTTGGACACTGTGAGGCAGTGTACAGAGGTTGGACACTCTGAGGCAGCGTACAGAGAACGGACACTCTGAGGCAGTGTACAGAGAATGGACACTCTGAGGCAGTGTACAGAGAATGGACACTCTGAGACAGTGTACAGAGAATGGACACTCTGAGACAGTGTACCGAGATTGGACAGTGTGAGGCAGTGTACAGAGATTGGACACTGTGAGGCAGTTAACAGAGAATGGACACTCTGAGACAGTGTACAGAGATTGGACAGTGTGAGGCAGTGTACAGAGGTTGGAGACTCTGAGGCAGTGTACAGAGGTTGGACACTGTGAGGCAATGTACAGAGATTGGACACTTTGAGGCAGTGTACAGAGGTTGGACACTCTGAGGCAGTGTACAGAGGTTGGACACTCTGAGGCAGTGTACAGAGATTGGACACTTTGAGGCAGTGTACAGAGGTTGGACACTCTGAGGCAGTGCACAGAAGTTGGACACTGTGAGGCAGTGTACAGAGATTGGACACTTTGAGGCAGTGTACAGAGGTTGGACACTGTGAGGCAGTGTACAGAGAATGGACACTCTGAGGCAGTGTACAGAGAATGGACACTCTGAGACAGTGTACAGAGATTGAACAGTGTGAGGCAGTGTACAGAGGTTGGAGACTCTGAGGCAGTGTACAGAGGTTGGACACTCTGAGGCAGTGTACAGAGATTGGACACTTTGAGGCAGTGTACAGAGGTTGGACACTGTGAGGCAATGTACAGAGATTGGACACTTTGAGACAGTGTACAGGGGTTGGACACTCTGAGGCAGTGTACAGAGGTTGGACACTCTGAGGCAGTGTACAGAGGTTGGACACTGTGAGGCAGCGTACAGAGGTTAGACACTCTGAGGCAGTGTACAGAGGTTGGACACTCTGAGGCAGTGTACAGAGATTGGACACTCTGAGGCAGTATACAGGAGTTGGACACTGTGAGGCAGTGTACAGAGATTGGACACTGTGAGGCAGTGTACAGGGGTTGGACACTGTGAGGCAATGTACAGAGATTGGACACTTTGAGGCAGTGTACAGAGGTTGGACACTGTGAGGCAGCGTACAGAGATTAGACACTCTGAGGCAGTGTACAGAGGTTGGACACTCTGAGGCAGTGTACAGAGATTGGACACTCTGAGGCAGTGTACAGAGGTTGGACACTCTGAGGCAGTGTACAGAGGTTGGACACTCTGAGGCAGTGTACAGAGGTTGGACACTCTGAGGCAGTGTACAGAGATTGGACACTCTGAGGCAGTGTACAGGGGTTGGGCACTGTGAGGCAGTGTACAGAGTTTGGACACTTTGAGGCAGTGTACAGAGGTTGGACACTGTGAGGCAGCGTACAGAGATTAGACACTCTGAGGCAGTGTACAGAGGTTGGACACTCTGAGGCAGTGTACAGAGATTGGACACTGTGAGGCAGTGTACAGAGGTTGGAGACTCTGAGGCAGTGTACAGAGGTTGGACACTCTGAGGCAGTGTACAGAGATTGGACACTTTGAGGCAGTGTACAGAGGTTGGACACTGTGAGGCAATGTACAGAGATTGGACACTTTGAGACAGTGTACAGGGGTTGGACACTCTGAGGCAGTGTACAGAGGTTGGACACTCTGAGGCAGTGTACAGAGGTTGGACACTGTGAGGCAGCGTACAGAGGTTAGACACTCTGAGGCAGTGTACAGAGGTTGGACACTCTGAGGCAGTGTACAGAGATTGGACACTCTGAGGCAGTGTACAGGGGTTGGACACTGTGAGGCAGTGTACAGAGATTGGACACTGTGAGGCAGTGTACAGGGGTTGGACACTGTGAGGCAATGTACAGAGATTGGACACTTTGAGGCAGTGTACAGAGGTTGGACACTGTGAGGCAGCGTACAGAGATTAGACACTCTGAGGCAGTGTACAGAGGTTGGACACTCTGAGGCAGTGTACAGAGATTGGACACTCTGAGGCAGTGTACAGAGGTTGGACACTCTGAGGCAGTGTACAGAGGTTGGACACTCTGAGGCAGTGTACAGAGGTTGGACAATGTGAGGCAGCGTACAGAGATTAGACTCTCTGAGGCAGTGTACAGAGGTTGGACACTCTGAGGCAGTGTACAGAGATTGGACACTCTGAGGCAGTGTACAGGGGTTGGACACTGTGAGGCAGTGTACAGAGTTTGGACACTTTGAGGCAGTGTACAGAGGTTGGACACTGTGAGGCAGTGTACAGAGATTGGACACTGTGAGGCAGTGTACAGAGGTTGGACACTGTGAGGCAGTGTACAGGGGTTGGACACTGTGAGGCAATGTACAAAGATTGGACACTTTGAGGCAGTGTACAGAGGTTGGACACTGTGAGGCAGTGTACAGAGATTGGACACTGTGAGGCAGTGTACAGAGGTTGGACACTGTGAGGCAGTGTACAGAGGTTGGACAATGTGAGGCAGTGTACAGAGATTGGACACTGTGAGGCAGTGTACAGAAGTTGGACACTGTGAGGCAGTGTACAGAAGTTGGACACTGTGAGGCAGTGTACAGAGGTTGGACACTCTGAGACAGTGTACAGAGGTTGGACACTCTGAGACAGTGTACAGAGAATGGACACTCTGAGGCAGTGTACAGAGAATGGACACTCTGAGGCAGTGTACAGAGATTGGACAGTGTGAGGCAGTGTACAGAGGTTGGACACTGTGAGGCAGTGTACAGAGGTTGGACACTCTGAGGCTGTGTACAGAGATTGGACACTCTGAGGCAGTGTACAGGGGTTGGACACTGTGAGGCAGTGTACAGAAGTTGTACACTCTGAGGCAGTGTACAGGGGTTGGACACTGTGAGGCAGTGTACAGAGGTTGGACACTCTGAGGCAGTGCACAGGGGTTGGACACTCTGAGGCAGTGTACAGAAGTTGGACACTCTGAGGCAGTGTACAGGGGTTGGACACTGTGAGGCAGTGTACAGAGGTTGGACACTCTGAGGCAGTGTACAGCGATTGGAGACTCTGAGGCAGTGTACAGAGGTTGGACACTGTGAGGCAGCGTACAGAGAATGGACACTCTGAGGCAGTGTACAGAGAATGGACACTCTGAGGCAGTGTACAGAGAATGGACACTCTGAGACAGTGTACAGAGAATGGACACTCTGAGGCAGTGTACAGAGAATGGACACTCTGAGACAGTGTACAGAGATTGGACAGTGTGAGGCAGTGTACAGAGATTGGACACTGTGAGGCAGTGTACAGAGATTGGACACTTTGAGGCAGTGTACAGAGGTTGGACACTGTGAGGCAGTGTACAGAGAATGGACACTCTGAGGCAGTGTACAGAGAATGGACACTCTGAGACAGTGTACAGAGATTGGACAGTGTGAGGCAGTGTACAGAGGTTGGAGACTCTGAGGCAGTGTACAGAGGTTGGACACTCTGAGGCAGTGTACAGAGATTGGACACTTTGAGGCAGTGTACAGAGGTTGGACACTGTGAGGCAATGTACAGAGATTGGACACTTTGAGACAGTGTACAGGGGTTGGACACTCTGAGGCAGTGTACAGAGGTTGGACACTCTGAGGCAGTGTACAGAGGTTGGACACTGTGAGGCAGCGTACAGAGGTTAGACACTCTGAGGCAGTGTACAGAGGTTGGACACTCTGAGGCAGTGTACAGAGATTGGACACTCTGAGGCAGTGTACAGGGGTTGGACACTGTGAGGCAGTGTACAGAGATTGGACACTGTGAGGCAGTGTACAGGGGTTGGACACTGTGAGGCAATGTACAGAGATTGGACACTTTGAGGCAGTGTACAGAGGTTGGACACTGTGAGGCAGCGTACAGAGATTAGACACTCTGAGGCAGTGTACAGAGGTTGGACACTCTGAGGCAGTGTACAGAGGTTGGACACTCTGAGGCAGTGTACAGAGATTGGACACTTTGAGGCAGTGTACAGAGGTTGGACACTCTGAGGCAGCGTACAGAGATTGGACACTCTGAGGCAGTGTACAGAGATTGGACACTCTGAGTCAGTGTACAGAGGTTGGACACTGTGAGGCAGTGTACAGAGGTTGGACACTCTGAGACAGTGTACAGAGGTTGGACACTGTGAGGCAGTGTACAGAGGTTGGACACTCTGAGGCAGCGTACAGAGAATGGACACTCTGAGGCAGTGTACAGAGAATGGACACTCTGAGGCAGTGTACAGAGAATGGACACTCTGAGACAGTGTACAGAGAATGGACACTCTGAGACAGTGTACCGAGATTGGACAGTGTGAGGCAGTGTACAGAGATTGGACACTGTGAGGCAGTGTACAGAGAATGGACACTCTGAGACAGTGTACAGAGATTGGACAGTGTGAGGCAGTGTACAGAGGTTGGAGACTCTGAGGCAGTGTACAGAGGTTGGACACTCTGAGGCAGTGTACAGAGATTGGACACTTTGAGGCAGTGTACAGAGGTTGGACACTGTGAGGCAATGTACAGAGATTGGACACTTTGAGGCAGTGTACAGAGGTTGGACACTCTGAGGCAGTGTACAGAGGTTGGACACTCTGAGGCAGTGTACAGAGATTGGACACTTTGAGGCAGTGTACAGAGGTTGGACACTCTGAGGCAGTGCACAGAAGTTGGACACTGTGAGGCAGTGTACAGAGATTGGACACTTTGAGGCAGTGTACAGAGGTTGGACACTGTGAGGCAGTGTACAGAGAATGGACACTCTGAGGCAGTGTACAGAGAATGGACACTCTGAGACAGTGTACAGAGATTGAACAGTGTGAGGCAGTGTACAGAGGTTGGAGACTCTGAGGCAGTGTACAGAGGTTGGACACTCTGAGGCAGTGTACAGAGATTGGACACTTTGAGGCAGTGTACAGAGGTTGGACACTGTGAGGCAATGTACAGAGATTGGACACTTTGAGACAGTGTACAGGGGTTGGACACTCTGAGGCAGTGTACAGAGGTTGGACACTCTGAGGCAGTGTACAGAGGTTGGACACTGTGAGGCAGCGTACAGAGGTTAGACACTCTGAGGCAGTGTACAGAGGTTGGACACTCTGAGGCAGTGTACAGAGATTGGACACTCTGAGGCAGTATACAGGAGTTGGACACTGTGAGGCAGTGTACAGAGATTGGACACTGTGAGGCAGTGTACAGGGGTTGGACACTGTGAGGCAATGTACAGAGATTGGACACTTTGAGGCAGTGTACAGAGGTTGGACACTGTGAGGCAGCGTACAGAGATTAGACACTCTGAGGCAGTGTACAGAGGTTGGACACTCTGAGGCAGTGTACAGAGATTGGACACTCTGAGGCAGTGTACAGAGGTTGGACACTCTGAGGCAGTGTACAGAGGTTGGACACTCTGAGGCAGTGTACAGAGGTTGGACACTCTGAGGCAGTGTACAGAGATTGGACACTCTGAGGCAGTGTACAGGGGTTGGGCACTGTGAGGCAGTGTACAGAGTTTGGACACTTTGAGGCAGTGTACAGAGGTTGGACACTGTGAGGCAGCGTACAGAGATTAGACACTCTGAGGCAGTGTACAGAGGTTGGACACTCTGAAGCAGTGTACAGAGATTGGACACTGTGAGGCAGTGTACAGAGGTTGGAGACTCTGAGGCAGTGTACAGAGGTTGGGCACTCTGAGGCAGTGTACAGAGATTGGACACTTTGAGGCAGTGTACAGAGGTTGGACACTGTGAGGCAATGTACAGAGATTGGACACTTTGAGACAGTGTACAGGGGTTGGACACTCTGAGGCAGTGTACAGAGGTTGGACACTCTGAGGCAGTGTACAGAGGTTGGACACTGTGAGGCAGCGTACAGAGGTTAGACACTCTGAGGCAGTGTACAGAGGTTGGTCACTCTGAGGCAGTGTACAGAGATTGGACACTCTGAGGCAGTGTACAGGGGTTGGACACTGTGAGGCAGTGTACAGAGATTGGACACTGTGAGGCAGTGTACAGGGGTTGGACACTGTGAGGCAATGTACAGAGATTGGACACTTTGAGGCAGTGTACAGAGGTTGGACACTGTGAGGCAGCGTACAGAGATTAGACACTCTGAGGCAGTGTACAGAGGTTGGACACTCTGAGGCAGTGTACAGAGATTGGACACTCTGAGGCAGTGTACAGAGGTTGGACACTCTGAGGCAGTGTACAGAGGTTGGACACTCTGAGGCAGTGTACAGAGATTGGACACTTTGAGGCAGTGTACAGAGGTTGGACACTCTGAGGCAGCGTACAGAGATTGGACACTCTGAGACAGTGTACAGAGATTGGACACTCTGAGGCAGTGTACAGAGATTGGACACTCTGAGTCAGTGTACAGAGGTTGGACACTGTGAGGCAGTGTACAGAGGTTGGACACTCTGAGACAGTGTACAGAGGTTGGACACTGTGAGGCAGTGTACAGAGGTTGGACACTCTGAGGCAGCGTACAGAGAATGGACACTCTGAGGCAGTGTACAGAGAATGGACACTCTGAGGCAGTGTACAGAGAATGGACACTCTGAGACAGTGTACAGAGAATGGACACTCTGAGACAGTGTACAGAGATTGGACAGTGTGAGGCAGTGTACAGAGATTGGACACTTTGAGGCAGTGTACAGAGAATGGACACTCTGAGACAGTGTACAGAGAATGGACACTCTGAGACAGTGTACAGAGATTGGACACTGTGAGGCAGTGTACAGAGATTGGACACTTTGAGGCAGTGTACAGAGGTTGGACACTCTGAGGCAGTGCACAGAAGTTGGACACTGTGAGGCAGTGTACAGAGATTGGACACTTTGAGGCAGTGTACAGAGGTTGGACACTGTGAGGCAGTGTACAGAGAATGGACACTCTGAGGCAGTGTACAGAGAATGGACACTCTGAGACAGTGTACAGAGATTGGACACTTTGAGGCAGTGTACAGAGGTTGGACACTCTGAGGCAGTGTACAGAGATTGGACACTTTGAGGCAGTGTACAGAGATTGGACACTGTGAGGCAGTGTACAGAGATTGGACACTCTGAGGCAGTGTACAGAGATTGGACACTTTGAGGCAGTTTACAGAGGTTGGACACTGTGAGGCAATGTACAGAGATTGGACACTTTGAGACAGTGTACAGGGGTTGGACACTGTGAGGCAGTGTACAGAGGTTGGACACTCTGAGGCAGTGTACAGAGGTTGGACACTGTGAGGCAGCGTACAGAGATTAGACACTCTGAGGCAGTGTACAGAGGTTGGACACTCTGAAGCAGTGTACAGAGATTGGACACTGTGAGGCAGTGTACAGAGGTTGGAGACTCTGAGGCAGTGTACAGAGGTTGGACACTCTGAGGCAGTGTACAGAGATTGGACACTTTGAGGCAGTGTACAGAGGTTGGACACTGTGAGGCAATGTACAGAGATTGGACACTTTGAGACAGTGTACAGGGGTTGGACACTCTGAGGCAGTGTACAGAGGTTGGACACTCTGAGGCAGTGTACAGAGGTTGGACACTGTGAGGCAGCGTACAGAGGTTAGACACTCTGAGGCAGTGTACAGAGGTTGGTCACTCTGAGGCAGTGTACAGAGATTGGACACTCTGAGGCAGTGTACAGGGGTTGGACACTGTGAGGCAGTGTACAGAGATTGGACACTGTGAGGCAGTGTACAGGGGTTGGACACTGTGAGGCAATGTACAGAGATTGGACACTTTGAGGCAGTGTACAGAGGTTGGACACTGTGAGGCAGCGTACAGAGATTAGACACTCTGAGGCAGTGTACAGAGGTTGGACACTCTGAGGCAGTGTACAGAGATTGGACACTCTGAGGCAGTGTACAGAGGTTGGACACTCTGAGGCAGTGTACAGAGGTTGGACACTCTGAGGCAGTGTACAGAGATTGGACACTTTGAGGCAGTGTACAGAGGTTGGACACTCTGAGGCAGCGTACAGAGATTGGACACTCTGAGACAGTGTACAGAGATTGGACACTCTGAGGCAGTGTACAGAGATTGGACACTCTGAGTCAGTGTACAGAGGTTGGACACTGTGAGGCAGTGTACAGAGGTTGGACACTCTGAGACAGTGTACAGAGGTTGGACACTGTGAGGCAGTGTACAGAGGTTGGACACTCTGAGGCAGCGTACAGAGAATGGACACTCTGAGGCAGTGTACAGAGAATGGACACTCTGAGGCAGTGTACAGAGAATGGACACTCTGAGACAGTGTACAGAGAATGGACACTCTGAGACAGTGTACAGAGATTGGACAGTGTGAGGCAGTGTACAGAGATTGGACACTTTGAGGCAGTGTACAGAGAATGGACACTCTGAGACAGTGTACAGAGAATGGACACTCTGAGACAGTGTACAGAGATTGGACACTGTGAGGCAGTGTACAGAGATTGGACACTTTGAGGCAGTGTACAGAGGTTGGACACTCTGAGGCAGTGCACAGAAGTTGGACACTGTGAGGCAGTGTACAGAGATTGGACACTTTGAGGCAGTGTACAGAGGTTGGACACTGTGAGGCAGTGTACAGAGAATGGACACTCTGAGGCAGTGTACAGAGAATGGACACTCTGAGACAGTGTACAGAGATTGGACACTTTGAGGCAGTGTACAGAGGTTGGACACTCTGAGGCAGTGTACAGAGATTGGACACTTTGAGGCAGTGTACAGAGATTGGACACTGTGAGGCAGTGTACAGAGATTGGACACTCTGAGGCAGTGTACAGAGATTGGACACTTTGAGGCAGTTTACAGAGGTTGGACACTGTGAGGCAATGTACAGAGATTGGACACTTTGAGACAGTGTACAGGGGTTGGACACTGTGAGGCAGTGTACAGAGGTTGGACACTCTGAGGCAGTGTACAGAGGTTGGACACTCTGAGGCAGTGTACAGAGATTGGACACTTTGAGGCAGTTTACAGAGGTTGGACACTGTGAGGCAATGTACAGAGATTGGACACTTTGAGACAGTGTACAGGGGTTGGACACTGTGAGGCAGTGTACAGAGGTTGGACACTCTGAGGCAGTGTACAGAGGTTGGACACTGTGAGGCAGCGTACAGAGGTTAGACACTCTGAGGCAGTGTACATAGGTTGGACACTCTGAGGCAGTGTACAGAGATTGGACACTCTGAGGCAGTGTACAGGGGTTGGACACTGTGAGGCAGTGTACAGAGATTGGACACTGTGAGGCAGTGTACAGGGGTTGGACACTGTGAGGCAATGTACAGAGATTGGACACTTTGAGGCAGTGTACAGAGGTTGGACACTGTGAGGCAGCGTACAGAGATTAGACACTCTGAGGCAGTGTACAGAGGTTGGACACTCTGAGGCAGTGTACAGAGATTGGACACTCTGAGGCAGTGTACAGAGGTTGGACACTCTGAGGCAGTGTACAGAGGTTGGACACTCTGAGGCAGTGTACAGAGATTGGACACTTTGAGGCAGTGTACAGAGGTTGGACACTGTGAGGCAGCGTACAGAGATTAGACACTCTGAGGCAGTGTACAGAGGTTGGACACTCTGAGGCAGTGTACAGAGATTGGACACTCTGAGGCAGTGTACAGGGGTTGGACACTGTGAGGCAGTGTACAGAGTTTGGACACTTTGAGGCAGTGTACAGAGGTTGGACACTGTGAGGCAGCGTACAGAGATTAGACACTCTGAGGCAGTGTACAGAGGTTGGACACTCTGAGGCAGTGTACAGAGATTGGACACTGTGAGGCAGTGTACAGAGGTTGGACACTGTGAGGCAGTGTACAGGGGTTGGACACTGTGAGGCAATGTACAAAGATTGGACACTTTGAGGCAGTGTACAGAGGTTGGACACTGTGAGGCAGTGTACAGAGATTGGACACTGTAAGGCAGTGTACAGAGATTGGACACTTTGAGGCAGTGTACAGAGGTTGGACAATGTGAGGCAGTGTACAGAGATTGGACACTGTGAGACAGTGTACAGAAGTTGGACACTGTGAGGCAGTGTACAGAAGTTGGACACTGTGAGGCAGTGTACAGAGGTTGGACACTCTGAGACAGTGTACAGAGGTTGGACACTCTGAGACAGTGTACAGAGAATGGACACTCTGAGGCAGTGTACAGAGAATGGACACTCTGAGGCAGTGTACAGAGAATGGACACTCTGAGGCAGTGTACAGAGATTGGACAGTGTGAGGCAGTGTACAGAGGTTGGACACTGTGAGGCAGTGTACAGAGGTTGGACACTCTGAGGCTGTGTACAGAGATTGGACACTCTGAGGCAGTGTACAGGGGTTGGACACTGTGAGGCAGTGTACAGAAGTTGGACACTCTGAGGCAGTGTACAGGGGTTGGACACTGTGAGGCAGTGTACAGAGGTTGGACACTCTGAGGCAGTGCACAGGGGTTGGACACTCTGAGGCAGTGTACAGAAGTTGGACACTCTGAGGCAGTGTTCAGGGGTTGGACACTGTGAGGCAGTGTACAGAGGTTGGACACTCTGAGGCAGTGTACAGCGATTGGAGACTCTGAGGCAGTGTACAGAGGTTGGACACTGTGAGGCAGCGTACAGAGAATGGACACTCTGAGGCAGTGTACAGAGAATGGACACTCTGAGGCAGTGTACAGAGGTTGGGGACTCTGTGACAGCGTACAGAGGTTGATCACTCTGAGGCTGTGTACAGAGAATGGACACTCTGAGGCAGTGTACAGAGAATGGACACTCTGAGACAGTGTACAGAGAATGGACACTCTGAGACAGTGTACAGAGAATGGACACTCTGAGACAGTGTACAGAGATTGGACAGTGTGAGGCAGTGTACAGAGATTGGACACTGTGAGGCAGTGTACAGAGATTGGACACTCTGAGGCAGTGCACAGAAGTTGGACACTGTGAGGCAGTGTACAGAGGTTGGACACTGTGAGGCAGTGTACAGAGGTTGGAAACTCTGAGGCAGTGTACAGAGGTTGGACACTCTGAGGCAGTGTACAGAGGTTGGACACTCTGAGGCAGTGTACAGAGGTTGGGGACTCTGTGACAGCGTACAGAGGTTGATCACTCTGAGGCTGTGTACAGCGATTGGACACTCTGAGGCAGTGTACAGAGGTTGGACACTGTGAGGCAGTGTACAGATGTTGGACACTGTGAGGCAGTGTACAGAGGTTGATCACTCTGAGGCTGTGTACATAGATTGGACACTCTGAGGCAGTGTACAGAGATTGGACACTGTGAGGCAGTGTACAGAGGTTGAACACTCTGAAGCAGCGTACAGAGGTTGGACACTGTGAGGCAGTGTACAGAGGTTGGACACTCTGATAAAGTGTACAGAGATTGGACACTCTGAGACAGTGTACAGCGGTTGGACACTCTGAGGCAGTGTACAGAGATTGGACACTCTGAGTCAGTGTACAGAGAATGGACACTCTGAGGCAGCGTACAGAGGTTGGACACTGTGAGGCAGTGTACAGAGATTGGACACTGTGAGGCAGTGTACAGCGATTGGAGACTCTGAGGCAGTGTACAGAGATTGGAGACTCTGAGGCAGTGTACAGCGAATGGACACTCTGAGACAGTGAACAGAGATTGGAGACTCAGGCAGTATACAGAGATTGGAGACTCTGAGGCTGCATACACAGAATGGACACTCTGAAACAGTGCACAGAGAATGGACACTCTTAGGCAGTGTACAGAGGTTGGATACAGTGAGGCAGCGTACAGAGAATGGACACTCTGAGGCAGTGTACAGAGATTGGACACTCTGAGACAGTGTACAGAGAATGGACACTCTGAGGCAGCGTACAGAGGTTGGACACTGTGAGGCAGTGTACAGAGATTGGACACGTGAAGCAGTGTACAGCGATTGGAGACTCTGAGGCAGTGTACAGAGATTGGAGACTCTGAGGCAGTGTACAGCGAATGGACACTCTGAGACAGTGAACAGAGATTGGAGACTCAGGCAGTATACAGAGATTGGAGACTCTGAGGCTGCGTACACAGAATGGACACTCTGAAACAGTGCACAGAGAATGGACACTCTTAGGCAGTGTACAGAGGTTGGATACAGTGAGGCAGCGTACAGAGAATGGACACTCTGAGGCAGTGTACAGAGAATGGACACTCTGAGGCAGTGTACAGAGATTGGAGACTCTGTGACAGTGTACAGAGATTGGAGACTCTGAGGCAGTGTACAGAGATTGGACACTTTGAGGCAGTGTACAGAAGTTGGACACTCTGAGGCAGTGTACAGAGGTTGGACACTCTGAGGCAGTGTACAGAGATTGGACACTGTGAGGCAGTGTACAGAGGTTGGACACTCTGAGGCAGTGTACAGAGGTTGGACACTGTGAGGCAGTGTACAGGGGTTGGACACTGTGAGGCAATGTACAGAGATTGGACACTTTGAGGCAGTGTACAGAGGTTGGACACTCTGAGACAGTGTACAGAGGTTGGACAATGTGAGGCAGTGTACAGAGATTGGACACTGTGAGGCAGTGTACAGAGGTTGGACACTCTGAGACAGTGTACAGAGGTTGGACAATGTGAGGCAGTGTACAGAGATTGGACACTCTGAGGCAGTGTACGGAGGTTGGACACTGTGAGGCAGTGTACAGAGGTTGGACACTGTGTGGCAGCGTACAGAGGTTGGACACTGTGAGGCAGTGTACAGAGGTTGGACACTGTGAGGCAGTGTACAGAGGTTGGACACTGTGTGGCAGCGTACAGAGAATGGACACTGTGAGGCAGTGTACAGAGATTGGACACTCTGAGGCAGTGTACAGAGATTGGACACTGTGAGGCAGTGTACAGCGATTGGAGACTCTGAGGCAGTGTACAGAGATTGGACACTGTGAGGCAGTGTACAGAGGTTGGACACTGTGTGGCAGCGTACAGAGAATGGACACTGTGAGGCAGTGTACAGCGATTGGAGACTCTGAGGCAGTGTACAGAGGTTCGACACTCTGAGGCAGTGTACAGAGGTTGGACACTGTGAGGCAGTGTACAGAGGTTGGACACTCTGAGGCAGGGTACAGCGATTGGACACTTTGTGGCAGTGTACAGAGGTTGGACACTCTGAGGCAGTGTACAGAGTTTGGAGACTCTGTGACAGTGTACAGAGGTTGGACACTGTGAGACAGTGTACAGAGTTTGGAGACTCTGTGAGGCAGTGTACAGAGGTTGGACATTGTGAGTCAGTGTACAGGGTTTGGACACTCTGAGACAGTGTACAGAGGTTGGGCACTCTGAGGCAGTGTACACAGATTGGAGACTCTGAGGCAGTGTACAGAGGTTGGACACTGTGAGACAGTGTACAGAGGTTGGGCACTCTGAGGCAGTGTACACAGATTGGAGACTCTGAGGCAGTGTACAGAGGTTGGACACTCTGAGGCAGTGTACAGAGGTTGGACACTCTGAGGCAGTGTACAGAGTTTGGAGACTCTGTGACAGTGTACAGAGGTTGGACATTGTGAGACAGTGTACAGAGTTTGGAGACTCTGTGAGGCAGTGTACAGAGGTTGGACATTGTGAGTCAGTGTACAGGGTTTGGACACTCTGAGACAGTGTACAGAGGTTGGGCACTCTGAGGCAGTGTACACAGATTGGAGACTCTGAGGCAGTGTACAGAGAATGGACACTGTGAGGCAGCGTACAGAGATTGGGCTCTCTGAGACAGTGTACAGGGGTTGGACACTGTGAGGCAGCGTACAGAGATTGGGCTCTCTGAGCCAGTGTACAGAGGATGGAAACTGTGAGGCAGTGTACAGAGATTGGACACTTTGAGGCAGTGTACAGAGGTTGGACACTGTGAGGCAGCGTACAGTGGTTGGGCACTCTGAGACAGTGTACAGGGGTTGGACACTCTGAGGCAGTGTACAGAGGATGGAAACTGTGAGGCAGTGTACAGAGATTGGACACTGTGAGGCAGTGTACAGGGGTTGGACACTGTGAGGCAGTGTACAGAGGTTGGACACTCTGAGGCAGTGTACAGAGTTTGGAGACTCTGTGACAGTGTACAGAGGTTGGACACTGTGAGACAGTGTACAGAGTTTGGGCACTCTGAGGCAGTGTACAGAAGTTGGACACTGTGAGGCAGTGTACAGAGATTGGACACTTAGAGGCAGTGTACAGAGGTTGGACACTCTGAGGCAGTGTACAGAGGTTGGGCACTCTGAGGCAGTGTACAGAAGTTGGACACTGTGAGGCAGTGTACAGAGATTGGACACTTAGAGGCAGTGTACAGAGGTTGGACACTCTGAGGCAGCGTACAGAGGTTGGGCACTCTGAGGCAGTGTACATAGATTGGACACTGTGAGGCAGTGTACAGAGGTTGGACACTCTGAGGCAGTGTACAGAGATTGGACACTCTGAGGCAGTGTACAGAGATTGGACACTCTGAGGCAGTGTACAGGGGTTGGATACTCTGAGGCAGTGTACAGAGATTGGACACTCTGAGGCAGTGTACAGAGATTGGACACTGTGAGGCAGTGTACAGAGGTTGGACACTGAGGCAGTGTACAGAGGTTGGACACTCTGAGGCAGTGTACAGAGGTTGGACACTCTGAGGCAGTGTACAGAGGTTGGGGACTCTGTGACAGCGTACAGAGGTTGATCACTCTGAGGCTGTGTCCAGCGATTGGACACTCTGAGGCAGTGTACAGAGGTTGGACACTGTGAGGCAGCGTACAGAGGTTGGGCACTCTGAGGCAGTGTACATAGATTGGACACTGTGAGGCAGTGTACAGAGGTTGGACACTCTGAGGCAGTGTACAGAGATTGGACACTCTGAGGCAGTGTACAGAGATTGGACACTCTGAGGCAGTGTACAGGGGTTGGATACTCTGAGGCAGTGTACAGAGATTGGACACTCTGAGGCAGTGTACAGAGATTGGACACTGTGAGGCAGTGTACAGAGGTTGGACACTGAGGCAGTGTACAGAGGTTGGACACTCTGAGGCAGTGTACAGAGGTTGGACACTGTGAGGCAGTGTACAGAGGTTGGACACTCTGAGGCAGTGTACAGAGGTTGGGGACTCTGTGACAGCGTACAGAGGTTGATCACTCTGAGGCTGTGTACAGCGATTGGACACTCTGAGGCAGTGTACAGAGGTTGGACACTGTGAGGCAGTGTACAGAGGTTGGACACTGTGAGGCAGTGTACAGAGGTTGATCACTCTGAGGCTGTGTACATAGATTGGACACTCTGAGGCAGTGTACAGAGATTGGACACTGTGAGGCAGTGTACAGAGGTTGGACACTCTGAGGCAGCGTACAGAGGTTGGACACTCTGAGGCAGTGTACAGAGATTGGACACTGTGAGGCAGTGTACAGAGATTGGAGACTCTGAGGCAGTGTACAGAGATTGGAGACTCTGAGGCAGCGTACAGAGATTTGAGACTCTGAGGCAGCATACAGAGATTGGAGACTCTGAGGCAGCGTACAGAGAATGGACTCTCTGAGGCAGTGTACAGAGGTTGGACACTTTGAGGCAGCGTACAGAGGTTGGACACTCTGAGGCAGTGTACAGAGGTTGGACACTCTGAGGCAGCGTACAGAGGTTCGACACTGTGAGGCAGTGTACAGAGGTTGGAGACTCTGAGACAGTGTACAGAGGTTGGACACTGTGAAGCAGTGGACAGAGGTTGGACACTCTGAGACAGTGTACAGAGAATGGACACTCTGAGACAGTGTACAGAGGTTGGACACTTTGAGACTGTGTACAGAGATTGGACACTCTGAGGCAGTGTACAGAGATTGGACACTCTGAGACAGTGTACAGAGGTTGGACACTGTGAGGCAGTGTACAGAGGTTGGACACTGTGAGGCAGTGTACAGAGGTTGGACACTGTGAGGCAGTGTACAGGGGTTGGACACTCTGAGGCAGCGTACAGAGGTTGGACACTGTGTGGCAGCGTACAGAGATTGGACACTGTGAGGCAGTGTACAGAGGTTGGACACTCTGAGGCAGTGTACAGAGGTTGGACACTCTGAGGCAGTGTACAGTGATTGGACACTGTGAGGCAGTGTACAGCGATTGGAGACTCTGAGGCAGCGTACAGAGATTGGAGACTCTGAGGCAGCGTACAGAGAATGGACTCTTTGAGGCAGCGTACAGAGATTGGAGACTCTGATGCAGCGTACAGAGAGTGGAGACTCTGAGGCAGCGTACAGAGATTGGACACTTTGAGGCAGCGTACAGAGGTTGGACACTGTGAGGCAGTGTACAGAGGTTGGACACTGTGAGGCAGTGTACAGGGGTTCGACACTGTGAGGCAGTGTACAGAGGTTGGACACTGTGAAGCAGTGTACAGCGATTGGAGACTCTGAGGCAGCGTACAGAGATTGGAGACTCTGAGGCAGCGTACAGAGAATGGACTCTCTGAGGCAGCGTACAGAGATTGGACACTGTGAGACAGTGTACAGAGGTTGGACACTCTGAGGCAGTGTACAGAGATTGGAGACTCTGATGCAGCGTACAGAGAGTGGAGACTCTGAGGCAGCGTACAGAGATTGGACACTTTGAGACAGTGTACAGGGGTTGGACACTCTGAGACAGTGTACAGAGGTTGGACACTTTGAGACTGTGTACAGAGATTGGACACTCTGAGACAGTGTACAGAGGTTGGACACTGTGAGGCAGTGTACAGGGGTTGGACACTGTGAGGCGGTGTACAGAGGTTGGACACTGTGAGGTAGTGTACAGGGGTTGGACACTCTGAGGCAGTGTACAGGGGTTGGACACTCTGAGGCAGCGTACAGAGATTGGACACTCTGAGACAGTGTACAGAGGTTTGACACTCTGAGGCAGTGTACAGAGGTTTGACACTCTGAGGCAGTGTACAGGGGTGGGACACTGTGAGGCAGTGTACAGAGGTTGGACACTCTGAGGCAGTGTACAGAGGTTGGACACTCTGAGGCAGTGTACAGAGATTGGACACTTTGAGGCAGTGTACAGAGATTGGACACTTTGAGGCAGTGTACAGGGATTGGACACTCTGAGGCAGCGTTCAGAGGTTGGACACTCTGAGGCAGTGTACAGAGAATGGACACTTTGTGGCAGTGTACAGAGGTTGGACACTCTGAGGCAGTGTACAGGGGTTGGACACTGTGAGGCAGCGTACAGAGGTTGGGCACTCTGAGGCAGGGTACAGAAGTTGGACACTGTGAGGCAGTGTACAGAGATTGGACACTGTGAGGCAGTGTACAGAGGTTGGACACTGTGAGGCAGCGTACAGAGAATGGACACTCTGAGGCAGTGTACAGAGATTGGACACTTTGTGGCAGTGTACAGAGGTTGGAAACTCTGAGGCAGTGTACAGAGGTTGGGGACTCTGTGACAGCGTACAGAGGTTGGACACTCTGAGGCTGTGTACAGCGATTGGACACTCTGAGGCAGTGTACAGAGGTTGGACACTGTGAGGCAGTGTACAGAGGTTGGACACTGTGAGGCAGTGTACAGAGGTTGATCACTCTGAGGCTGTGTACATAGATTGGACACTCTGAGGCAGTGTACAGAGATTGGACACTGTGAGGCAGTGTACAGAGGTTGGACACTCTGAGGCAGCGTACAGAGGTTGGATACTCTGAGGCAGTGTACAGAGATTGGACACTGTGAGGCAGTGTACAGCGATTGGAGACTCTGAGGCAGTGTACAGAGGTTGGACACTGTGAGGCAGTGTACAGAGGTTGGACATCTGATACAGTGTACAGAGATTGGACACTCTGAGACAGCGTACAGCGGTTGGACACTGTGAGGCAACGTACAGAGAATGGACACTCTGAGGCAGTGTACATAGATTGGAGACTCTGAGGCAGTGTACAGAGATTGGACACTCTGAGACAGTGTACAGAGAATGGACACTCTGAGGCAGCGTACAGAGGTTGGACACTGTGAGGCAGTGTACAGAGATTGGACACTGTGAGGCAGTGTACAGCGATTGGAGACTCTGAGGCAGTGTACAGAGATTGGAGACTCTGAGGCAGTGTACAGCAAATGGACACTCTGAGACAGTGAACAGAGATTGGAGACTCAGGCAGTATACAGAGATTGGAGACTCTGAGGCTGCGTACACAGAATGGACACTCTGAAACAGTGCACAGAGAATGGACACTCTTAGGCAGTGTACAGAGGTTGGATACAGTGAGGCAGCGTACAGAGAATGGACACTCTGAGGCAGTGTACAGAGAATGGACACTCTGAGGCAGTGTACAGAGATTGGAGACTCTGTGACAGTGTACAGAGGTTGGACACTTTGAGGCAGTGTACAGAGATTGGAGACTCTGAGGCAGTGTACAGAGATTGGACACTTTGAGGCAGTGTACAGAGGTTGGATACAGTGAGGCAGCGTACAGAGAATGGACACTCTGAGGCAGTGTACAGAGAATGGACACTCTGAGGCAGTGTACAGAGATTGGAGACTCTGTGACAGTGTACAGAGGTTGGACACTTTGAGGCAGTGTACAGAGATTGGAGACTCTGAGGCAGTGTACAGAGAATGGAGACTCTGTGACAGTGTACAGAGGTTGGACACTTTGAGGCAGTGTACAGAGATTGGAGACTCTGTGACAGTGTACAGAGGATGGACACTGTGAGGCAGTGTACAGAGATTGGACACTTTGAGGCAGTGTACAGAGGTTGGACACTGTGAGGCAGTGTACAGAGAATGGACACTCTGAGGCAGTGTACAGAGAATGGACACTCTGAGGCAGTGTACAGAGATTGGAGACTCTGTGACAGTGTACAGAGGATGGACACTGTGAGGCAGTGTACAGAGATTGGACACTTTGAGGCAGTGTACAGAGATTGGACACTTTGAGGCAGTGTACAGAGGTTGGACACTGTGAGGCAGTGTACAGAGAATGGACACTCTGAGGCAGTGTACAGAGAATGGACACTCTGAGGCAGTGTACAGAGATTGGAGACTCTGAGGCAGTGGACAGAGATTTGAGACTCTGAGGCAGCGTACAGAGGTTGGACACTCTGAGGCAGTGTACAGAGATTGGAGACTATGATGCAGTGCACAGAGATTTTGAAACTCTGAGGCAGCGTACAGAGATTGGACACTGTGAGGCAGTGTACAGGGGTTCGACACTGTGAGGCAGTGTACAGAGGTTGGACACTGTGAAGCAGTGGACAGAGGTTGGACACTCTGAGACAGTGTACAGAGAATGGACACTCTGAGACAGTGTACAGAGGTTGGACACTGTGAGGCAGTGTACAGGGGTTGGACACTGAGGCAGTGTACAGAGGTTGGACACTGTGAGGCAGTGTACAGGGGTTGGACACTCTGAGGCAGTGTACAGGGGTTGGACACTCTGAGACAGTGTACAGAGGTTGGACACTGTGAGGCAGTGTACAGAGATTGGACACTCTGAGGCAGTGTACAGAGGTTGGACACTGTCAGGCAGTGTACAGAGGTTGGACACTCTGAGGCAGTGTACAGAGGTTGGACACTCTGAGGCAGTGTACAGAGATTGGACACTGTGAGGCAGTGTACAGCGATTGGAGACTCTGAGGCAGCGTACAGAGATTGGAGACTCTGAGGCAGCGTACAGAGAATGGACTCTCTGAGGCAGTGTACAGAGGTTGGACACTCTGAGGCAGTGTACAGAGATTGGAGACTCTGATGCAGCGTACAGAGAGTGGACACTTTGAGGCAGCGTACAGAGGTTGGACACTGTGAGGCAGTGTACAGGGGTTGGACACTGTGAAGCAGTGGACAGAGAATGGACACTCTGAGACAGTGTGCAGAGGTTGGACACTGTGAGGCAGTGTACAGGGATTGGACACTGTGAGGCAGTGTACAGAGGTTGGACACTGTGAGGCAGTGTACAGGGGTTGGACACTCTGAGGCAGTGTACAGGGGTTGGACACTCTGAGGCAGCGTACAGAGGTTGGACACTGTGTGGCAGCGTACAGAGGTTGGACACTCTGAGACAGTGTACAGAGGTTTGACACTCTGAGGCAGTGTACAGGGGTGGGACACTGTGAGGCAGTGTACAGAGATTGGACACTGTGAGGCAGTGTACAGAGGTTGGACACTCTGAGGCAGTGTACAGAGGTTGGACACTCTGAGGCAGTGTACAGAGATTGGACACTGTGAGGCAGTGTACAGCGATTGGAGACTCTGAGGCAGTGTACAGAGAATGGACACTCTGAGGCAGTGTACAGAGGTTGGACACTCTGAGGCAGTGTACAGAGGTTGGACACTGTGAGGCAGTGTACAGAGGTTGGACACTCTGAGGCAGTGTACAGAGGTTGGACACTCTGAGGCAGTGTACAGAGGTTGGACACTGTGAGGCAGCGTACAGAGGTTGATCACTCTGAGGCTGTGTACAGCGATTGGACACTCTGAGGCAGTGTACAGAGGTTGGACACTGTGAGGCAGTGTACAGAGGTTGGACACTGTGAGGCAGTGTACAGAGGTTGATCACTCTGAGGCTGTGTACATAGATTGGACACTCTGAGGCAGTGTACAGAGATTGGACACTGTGAGGCAGTGTACAGAGGTTGGACACTCTGAGGCAGCGTACAGAGGTTGGACACTGTGAGGCAGTGTACAGAGATTGGACACTGTGAGGCAGTGTACAGCGATTGGAGACTCTGAGGCAGTGTACAGAGATTGGAGACTCTGAGGCAGTGTACAGCGAATGGACACTCTGAGACAGTGAACAGAGATTGGAGACTCAGGCAGTATACAGAGATTGGAGACTCTGAGGCTGCGTACGCAGAATGGACACTCTGAAACAGTGCACAGAGAATGGACACTCTTAGGCAGTGTACAGAGGTTGGATACAGTGAGGCAGCGTACAGAGATTGGACACTCTGAGGCAGTGTACAGAGAATGGACACTCTGAGGCAGTGTACAGAGATTGGAGACTCTGTGACAGTGTACAGAGGTTGGACACTCTGAGGCAGTGTACAGAGATTGGAGACTCTGAGGCAGTGTACAGAGATTGGACACTTTGAGGCAGTGTACAGAAGTTGGACACTCTGAGGCAGTGCACAGAAGTTGGACACTGTGAGGCAGTGTACAGAGATTGGACACTTTGAGGCAGTGTACAGAGGTTGGACACTGTGAGGCAGTGTACAGAGAATGGACACTCTGAGGCAGTGTACAGAGATTGGACACTCTGAGGCAGTGTACAGAGATTGGAGACTCTGAGGCAGTGTACAGAGATTGGAGACTCTGAGGCAGCGTACAGAGATTTGAGACTCTGAGGCAGCGTACAGAGATTGGAGACTCTGAGGCAGCGTACAGAGAATGGACTCTCTGAGGCAGTGTACAGAGGTTGGACACTCTGAGGCAGTGTACAGAGATTGGAGACTATGATGCAGTGCACAGAGATTTTGAAACTCTGAGGCAGCGTACAGAGAGTGGAGACTCTGAGGCAGCGTACAGAGATTGGACACTTTGAGGCAGCGTACAGAGGTTGGACACTGTGAGGCAGTGTACAGGGGTTCGACACTGTGAGGCAGTGTACAGAGGTTGGACACTGTGAAGCAGTGGACAGAGGTTGGACACTCTGAGACAGTGTACAGAGAATGGACACTCTGAGACAGTGTACAGAGGTTGGACACTTTGAGACTGTGTACAGAGATTGGACACTCTGAGGCAGTGTACAGAGATTGGACACTCTGAGACAGTGTACAGAGGTTGGACACTGTGAGGCAGTGTACAGAGGTTGGACACTGTGAGGCAGCGTACAGAGGTTGGGCACTCTGAGGCGGTGTACAGAGGTTGGACACTGTGATGCAGTGTACAGCGATTGGACACTCTGGGGCTGTGTACAGCGATTGGACACTCTGAGGCAGTGTACAGAGGTTGGACACTGTGAGGCAGTGTACAGAGGTTGGACACTGTGAGGCAGTGGACAGAGGTTGGACACTGTGAGGCAGTGTACAGGGGTTGGACACTCTGAGGCAGTGTACAGGGGTTGGACACTCTGAGACAGTGTACAGAGGTTGGACACTGTGAGGCAGTGTACAGAGATTGGACACTCTGAGGCAGTGTACAGAGGTTGGACACTCTGAGGCAGTGTACAGAGGTTGGACACTCTGAGGCAGTGTACAGAGATTGGACACTGTGAGGCAGTGTACAGCGATTGGAGACTCTGAGGCAGTGTACAGAGGTTGGCACTGTGAGGCAGTGTATAGAGATTGGAGACTCTGAGGCAGTGTACAGCGATTGGAGACTCTGAGGCAGTGTACAGAGGTTGGACACTGTGAGACAGTGTACAGAGATTGGAGACTCTGTGACAGTGTACAGAGGTTGGACACTGTCAGGCAACGTACAGAGAATGGACACTCTGAGGCAGTGTACATAGATTGGAGACAGTGTACAGGGGTTGGACACTGTGAGGCAGTGTACAGAGGTTGGGCACTCTGAGGCAGTGTACAGAAGTTGGACACTGTGAGGCAGTGTACAGAGATTGGACACTTTGTGGCAGTGTACAGAGGTTGGACACTCTGAGGCAGTGTACAGAAGTTGGACACTGTGAGGCAGTGTACAGAAGTTGGACACTGTGAGGCAGTGTACAGAGGTTGGACACTCTGAGGCAGTGTACAGAGATTGGACACTGTGAGGCAGTGTACAGAAGTTGGACACTCTGAGGCAGTGTACAGAAGTTGGACACTGTGAGGCAGTGTACAGAGGTTGGACACTCTGAGGCAGTGTACAGAGGTTGGACACTGTGAGGTAGCGTACAGAGGTTGGGCACTCTGAGGCAGTGTACACAATTTGGACACTCAGAGGCAGTGTACAGAGGTTGGACATTGTGAGTCAGTGTACAGGGTTTGGACACTCTGAGGCAGCGTACAGAGGTTGGGCACTCTGAGGCAGTGTACACAGATTGGAGACTCTGAGGCAGTGTACAGGGTTTCGACACTGTGAGGCAGAGTACAGAGGTTGGACACTCTGAGACAGTGTACAGAGAATGGACACTCTGAGACAGTGGACAGAGGTTGGACACTTTGAGACTGTGTACAGAGATTGGACACTCTGAGGCAGTGTACAGGGGTTGGACACTCTGAGGCAGTGTACAGAGGATGGAAACTGTGAGGCAGTGTACAGAGGTTGGGCACTCTGAGGCAGTGTACAGAGGTTGGACACTGTGAGGCAGTGTACAGCGATTGGACACTCTGGGGCTGTGTACAGCGATTGGACACTCTGAGGCAGTGTACAGAGGTTGGACACTCTGAGACAGTGTACAGAGAATGGACACTCTGAGACAGTGGACAGAGGTTGGACACTTTGAGACTGTGTACAGAGATTGGACACTCTGAGGCAGTGTACAGGGGTTGGACACTCTGAGGCAGTGTACAGAGGATGGAAACTGTGAGGCAGTGTACTGAGATTGGACACTTTGAGGCGGTGTACAGAGGTTGGACACTGTGATGCAGTGTACAGCGATTGGACACTCTGGGGCTGTGTACAGCGATTGGACACTCTGAGGCAGTGTACAGAGGTTGGACACTGTGAGGCAGTGTACAGAGGTTGGACACTGTGAGGCAGTGGACAGAGGTTGGACACTGTGAGGCAGTGTACAGGGGTTGGACACTCTGAGGCAGTGTACAGGGGTTGGACACTCTGAGACAGTGTACAGAGGTTGGACACTGTGAGGCAGTGTACAGAGATTGGACACTCTGAGGCAGTGTACAGAGGTTGGACACTCTGAGGCAGTGTACAGAGGTTGGACACTCTGAGGCAGTGTACAGAGATTGGACACTGTGAGGCAGTGTACAGCGATTGGAGACTCTGAGGCAGTGTACAGAGGTTGGCACTCTGAGGCAGTGTACAGCGATTGGAGACTCTGAGGCAGTGTACTGAGGTTGGACACTGTGAGGCAGTGTACAGAGAATGGACACTCTGAGGCAGTGTACATAGATTGGAGACAGTGTACAGAGATTGGACACTTTGTGGCAGTGTACAGAGGTTGGACACTCTGAGGCAGTGTACAGTGATTGGACACTTTGTGGCAGTGTACAGAGGTTGGACACTCTGAGGCAGTGTACAGAGGTTGGACACTGTGAGGCAGTGTACAGTGATTGGACACTTTGTGGCAGTGTACAGAGGTTGGACACTCTGAGGCAGTGTACAGAAGTTGGACACTGTGAGGCAGTGTACAGAGTTTGGACACTTTGTGGCAGTGTACAGAGGTTGGACACTCTGAGGCAGTGTACAGAGGTTGGACACTGTGAGGCAGCGTACAGAGGTTGGGCACTCTGAGGCAGTGTACACAATTTGGACACTCAGAGGCAGTGTACAGAGGTTGGACATTGTGAGTCAGTGTACAGGGTTTGGACACTCTGAGGCAGCGTACAGAGGTTGGGCACTCTGAGGCAGTGTACACAGATTGGAGACTCTGAGGCAGTGTACAGAGATTGGACACTTTGAGGCAGCGTACAGAGGTTGGACACTCTGAGACAGTGTACAGAGAATGGACACTCTGAGACAGTGGACAGAGGTTGGACACTTTGAGACTGTGTACAGAGATTGGACACTCTGAGGCAGTGTACAGAGGATGGAAACTGTGAGGCAGTGTACTGAGATTGGACACTTTGAGGCAGCGTACAGAGGTTGGACACTGTGAGGCAGTGTACAGTGATTGGACACTGTGAGGCAGTGTACAGCGATTGGAGACTCTGAGGCAGTGTACAGAGGTTGGACACTCTGAGGCAGCGTACAGAGGTTGGACACTCTGAGGCAGTGTACAGAGATTGGACACTGTGAGGCAGTGTACAGAGATTGGACACTCTGGGACAGTGTAAGAGAATGGACACTCTGAGACAGTGTACAGAGATTGGACACTGTGAGGCAGTGTACAGCGATTGGACACTCTGGGGCTGTGTACAGCGATTGGACACTCTGAGGCAGTGTACAGAGGTTGGACACTGTGAGGCAGTGTACAGCGATTGGACACTCTGGGGCTGTGTACAGCGATTGGACACTCTGAGGCAGTGTACAGAGGTTGGACACTGTGAGGCAGTGTACAGAGGTTGGACACTGTGAGGCAGTGGACAGAGGTTGGACACTGTGAGGCAGTGTACTGAGGTTGGACACTGTGAGGCAGTGTACAGTGATTGGACACTGTGAGGCAGTGTACAGCGATTGGAGACTCTGAGGCAGTGTACAGAGGTTGGACACTCTGAGGCAGCGTACAGAGGTTGGACACTCTGAGGCAGTGTACAGAGATTGGACACTGTGAGGCAGTGTACAGAGATTGGACACTCTGGGGCTGTGTACAGCGATTGGACACTCTGAGGCAGTGTACAGAGGTTGGACACTGTGAGGCAGTGTACAGAGGTTGGACACTGTGAGGCAGTGGACAGAGGTTGGACACTGTGAGGCAGTGTACAGGGGTTGGACACTCTGAGGCAGTGTACAGGGGTTGGACACTCTGAGACAGTGTACAGAGGTTGGACACTGTGAGGCAGTGTACAGAGATTGGACACTCTGAGGCAGTGTACAGAGGTTGGACACTCTGAGGCAGTGTACAGAGGTTGGACACTCTGAGGCAGTGTACAGAGATTGGACACTGTGAGGCAGTGTACAGCGATTGGAGACTCTGAGGCAGTGTACAGAGGTTGGACACTGTGAGACAGTGTACAGAGATTGGAGACTCTGTGACAGTGTACAGAGGTTGGACACTGTCAGGCAACGTACAGAGAATGGACACTCTGAGGCAGTGTACATAGATTGGAGACAGTGTACAGGGGTTGGACACTGTGAGGCAGTGTACAGAGGTTGGGCACTCTGAGGCAGTGTACAGAAGTTGGACACTGTGAGGCAGTGTACAGAGATTGGACACTTTGTGGCAGTGTACAGAGGTTGGACACTCTGAGGCAGTGTACAGAAGTTGGACACTGTGAGGCAGTGTACAGAAGTTGGACACTGTGAGGCAGTGTACAGAGGTTGGACACTCTGAGGCAGTGTACAGAGATTGGACACTGTGAGGCAGTGTACAGAAGTTGGACACTCTGAGGCAGTGTACAGAAGTTGGACACTGTGAGGCAGTGTACAGAGGTTGGACACTCTGAGGCAGTGTACAGAGGTTGGACACTGTGAGGTAGCGTACAGAGGTTGGGCACTCTGAGGCAGTGTACACAATTTGGACACTCAGAGGCAGTGTACAGAGGTTGGACATTGTGAGTCAGTGTACAGGGTTTGGACACTCTGAGGCAGCGTACAGAGGTTGGGCACTCTGAGGCAGTGTACACAGATTGGAGACTCTGAGGCAGTGTACAGGGTTTCGACACTGTGAGGCAGAGTACAGAGGTTGGACACTCTGAGACAGTGTACAGAGAATGGACACTCTGAGACAGTGGACAGAGGTTGGACACTTTGAGACTGTGTACAGAGATTGGACACTCTGAGGCAGTGTACAGGGGTTGGACACTCTGAGGCAGTGTACAGAGGATGGAAACTGTGAGGCAGTGTACAGAGGTTGGGCACTCTGAGGCAGTGTACAGAGGTTGGACACTGTGAGGCAGTGTACAGCGATTGGACACTCTGGGGCTGTGTACAGCGATTGGACACTCTGAGGCAGTGTACAGAGGTTGGACACTCTGAGACAGTGTACAGAGAATGGACACTCTGAGACAGTGGACAGAGGTTGGACACTTTGAGACTGTGTACAGAGATTGGACACTCTGAGGCAGTGTACAGGGGTTGGACACTCTGAGGCAGTGTACAGAGGATGGAAACTGTGAGGCAGTGTACTGAGATTGGACACTTTGAGGCGGTGTACAGAGGTTGGACACTGTGATGCAGTGTACAGCGATTGGACACTCTGGGGCTGTGTACAGCGATTGGACACTCTGAGGCAGTGTACAGAGGTTGGACACTGTGAGGCAGTGTACAGAGGTTGGACACTGTGAGGCAGTGGACAGAGGTTGGACACTGTGAGGCAGTGTACAGGGGTTGGACACTCTGAGGCAGTGTACAGGGGTTGGACACTCTGAGACAGTGTACAGAGGTTGGACACTGTGAGGCAGTGTACAGAGATTGGACACTCTGAGGCAGTGTACAGAGGTTGGACACTCTGAGGCAGTGTACAGAGGTTGGACACTCTGAGGCAGTGTACAGAGATTGGACACTGTGAGGCAGTGTACAGCGATTGGAGACTCTGAGGCAGTGTACAGAGGTTGGCACTCTGAGGCAGTGTACAGCGATTGGACACTCTGAGACAGTGTACAGAGGTTGGACACTGTGAGGCAGTGTACAGAGATTGGACACTCTGAGGCAGTGTACAGAGGTTGGACACTCTGAGGCAGTGTACAGAGGTTGGACACTCTGAGGCAGTGTACAGAGATTGGACACTCTGAGGCAGTGTACAGAGGTTGGACACTCTGAGGCAGTGTACAGAGGTTGGACACTCTGAGGCAGTGTACAGAGATTGGACACTGTGAGGCAGTGTACAGCGATTGGAGACTCTGAGGCAGTGTACAGAGGTTGGACACTGTGAGACAGTGTACAGAGATTGGAGACTCTGTGACAGTGTACAGAGGTTGGACACTGTCAGGCAACGTACAGAGAATGGACACTCTGAGGCAGTGTACATAGATTGGAGACAGTGTACAGGGGTTGGACACTGTGAGGCAGTGTACAGAGGTTGGGCACTCTGAGGCAGTGTACAGAAGTTGGACACTGTGAGGCAGTGTACAGAGATTGGACACTTTGTGGCAGTGTACAGAGGTTGGACACTCTGAGGCAGTGTACAGAAGTTGGACACTGTGAGGCAGTGTACAGAAGTTGGACACTGTGAGGCAGTGTACAGAGGTTGGACACTCTGAGGCAGTGTACAGAGATTGGACACTGTGAGGCAGTGTACAGAAGTTGGACACTCTGAGGCAGTGTACAGAAGTTGGACACTGTGAGGCAGTGTACAGAGGTTGGACACTCTGAGGCAGTGTACAGAGGTTGGACACTGTGAGGTAGCGTACAGAGGTTGGGCACTCTGAGGCAGTGTACACAATTTGGACACTCAGAGGCAGTGTACAGAGGTTGGACATTGTGAGTCAGTGTACAGGGTTTGGACACTCTGAGGCAGCGTACAGAGGTTGGGCACTCTGAGGCAGTGTACACAGATTGGAGACTCTGAGGCAGTGTACAGGGTTTCGACACTGTGAGGCAGAGTACAGAGGTTGGACACTCTGAGACAGTGTACAGAGAATGGACACTCTGAGACAGTGGACAGAGGTTGGACACTTTGAGACTGTGTACAGAGATTGGACACTCTGAGGCAGTGTACAGGGGTTGGACACTCTGAGGCAGTGTACAGAGGATGGAAACTGTGAGGCAGTGTACAGAGGTTGGGCACTCTGAGGCAGTGTACAGAGGTTGGACACTGTGAGGCAGTGTACAGCGATTGGACACTCTGGGGCTGTGTACAGCGATTGGACACTCTGAGGCAGTGTACAGAGGTTGGACACTCTGAGACAGTGTACAGAGAATGGACACTCTGAGACAGTGGACAGAGGTTGGACACTTTGAGACTGTGTACAGAGATTGGACACTCTGAGGCAGTGTACAGGGGTTGGACACTCTGAGGCAGTGTACAGAGGATGGAAACTGTGAGGCAGTGTACTGAGATTGGACACTTTGAGGCGGTGTACAGAGGTTGGACACTGTGATGCAGTGTACAGCGATTGGACACTCTGGGGCTGTGTACAGCGATTGGACACTCTGAGGCAGTGTACAGAGGTTGGACACTGTGAGGCAGTGTACAGAGGTTGGACACTGTGAGGCAGTGGACAGAGGTTGGACACTGTGAGGCAGTGTACAGGGGTTGGACACTCTGAGGCAGTGTACAGGGGTTGGACACTCTGAGACAGTGTACAGAGGTTGGACACTGTGAGGCAGTGTACAGAGATTGGACACTCTGAGGCAGTGTACAGAGGTTGGACACTCTGAGGCAGTGTACAGAGGTTGGACACTCTGAGGCAGTGTACAGAGATTGGACACTGTGAGGCAGTGTACAGCGATTGGAGACTCTGAGGCAGTGTACAGAGGTTGGCACTCTGAGGCAGTGTACAGCGATTGGAGACTCTGAGGCAGTGTACTGAGGTTGGACACTGTGAGGCAGTGTACAGAGAATGGACACTCTGAGGCAGTGTACATAGATTGGAGACAGTGTACAGAGATTGGACACTTTGTGGCAGTGTACAGAGGTTGGACACTCTGAGGCAGTGTACAGTGATTGGACACTTTGTGGCAGTGTACAGAGGTTGGACACTCTGAGGCAGTGTACAGAGGTTGGACACTGTGAGGCAGTGTACAGTGATTGGACACTTTGTGGCAGTGTACAGAGGTTGGACACTCTGAGGCAGTGTACAGAAGTTGGACACTGTGAGGCAGTGTACAGAGATTGGACACTTTGTGGCAGTGTACAGAGGTTGGACACTCTGAGGCAGTGTACAGAGGTTGGACACTGTGAGGCAGCGTACAGAGGTTGGGCACTCTGAGGCAGTGTACACAATTTGGACACTCAGAGGCAGTGTACAGAGGTTGGACATTGTGAGTCAGTGTACAGGGTTTGGACACTCTGAGGCAGCGTACAGAGGTTGGGCACTCTGAGGCAGTGTACACAGATTGGAGACTCTGAGGCAGTGTACAGAGATTGGACACTTTGAGGCAGCGTACAGAGGTTGGACACTCTGAGACAGTGTACAGAGAATGGACACTCTGAGACAGTGGACAGAGGTTGGACACTTTGAGACTGTGTACAGAGGTTGGACACTCTGAGACAGTGTACAGAGAATGGACACTCTGAGACAGCGTACAGAGGTTGGACACTGTGAGGCAGTGTACAGTGATTGGACACTGTGAGGCAGTGTACAGCGATTGGAGACTCTGAGGCAGTGTACAGAGGTTGGACACTCTGAGGCAGCGTACAGAGGTTGGACACTCTGAGGCAGTGTACAGAGATTGGACACTGTGAGGCAGTGTACAGAGATTGGACACTCTGGGACAGTGTAAGAGAATGGACACTCTGAGACAGTGTACAGAGATTGGACACTGTGAGGCAGTGTACAGCGATTGGACACTCTGGGGCTGTGTACAGCGATTGGACACTCTGAGGCAGTGTACAGAGGTTGGACACTGTGAGGCAGTGTACAGCGATTGGACACTCTGGGGCTGTGTACAGCGATTGGACACTCTGAGGCAGTGTACAGAGGTTGGACACTGTGAGGCAGTGTACAGAGGTTGGACACTGTGAGGCAGTGGACAGAGGTTGGACACTGTGAGGCAGTGTACTGAGGTTGGACACTGTGAGGCAGTGTACAGTGATTGGACACTGTGAGGCAGTGTACAGCGATTGGAGACTCTGAGGCAGTGTACAGAGGTTGGACACTCTGAGGCAGCGTACAGAGGTTGGACACTCTGAGGCAGTGTACAGAGATTGGACACTGTGAGGCAGTGTACAGAGATTGGACACTCTGGGACAGTGTAAGAGAATGGACACTCTGAGACAGTGTACAGAGATTGGAGACTCTGAGGCAGTGTACAGCGAATGGACACTCTGAGACAGTGTACAGAGATTGGAGACTCAGGCAGTATACAGAGATTGGAGACTCTGAGGCTGCGTACACAGAATGGACACTCTGAAACAGTGCACAGAGAATGGACACTCTTAGGCAGTGTACAGAGGTTGGATACAGTGAGGCAGCGTACAGAGAATGGACACTCTGAGGCAGTGTACAGACGGTGGACACTGTGAGGCAGTGTACAGAGGTTGGACAATCTGAGACAGTGTACAGCGATTGGACACAGTGAGGCAGTGTACAGTCGTTGGACACTGTGAGGCAGTTTACAGAGGTTGGACACAGTGAGGCAGTGTACCGAGGTTGGACACTGTGAGACAGTGTACAGAGCTTGGACACACTGACGCAGTGTACAGAGGTTGAACACTGTGAGGCAGTGTACAGAGAATGGACACTCTGAGACTGTGTACAGAGGTTGGACACTCTGAGGCAGTGTACAGAGATTGGACACTGTGAGGCAGTGTACAGAGGTTGGACACTCTGAGGCAGTGTACAGAGGTTGGGGACTCTGTGACAGCGTACAGAGGTTGATCACTCTGAGGCTGTGTACAGCGATTGGACACTCTGAGACTGTGTACAGAGGTTGAACACTGTGAGGCAGTGTACAGAGAATGGACACTCTGAGACTGTGTACAGAGGTTGGACACTCTGAGGCAGTGTACAGAGGTTGGACACTGTGAGGCAGTGTACAGAGGTTGGACACTGTGGGGCAGTGTACAGAGGTTGATCACTCTGAGGCTGTGTACATAGATTGGACACTCTGAGGCAGTGTACAGAGATTGGACACTGTGAGGCAGTGTACAGAGGTTGGACACTCTGAGGCAGCGTACAGAGGTTGGATACTCTGAGGCAGTGTACAGAGATTGGACACTGTGAGGCAGTGTACAGCGATTGGAGACTCTGAGGCAGTGTACAGAGGTTGGACACTGTGAGGCAGTGTACAGAGGTTGGACCTCTGATACAGTGTACAGAGATTGGACACTCTGAGACAGTATACAGCGGTTGGACACTGTGAGGCAACGTACAGAGAATGGACACTCTGAGGCAGTGTACAGAGATTGGACACTCTGAGACAGTGTACAGAGAATGGACACTCTGAGGCAGCGTACAGAGGTTGGACACTGTGAGGCAATGTACAGAGATTGGACACTGTGAGGCAGTGTACAGCGATTGGAGACTCTGAGGCAGTGTACAGAGATTGGAGACTCTGAGGCAGTGTACAGCGAATGGACACTCTGAGGCAGTGAACAGAGATTGGAGACTCAGGCAGTATACAGAGATTGGAGACTCTGAGGCTGCGTACACAGAATGGACACTCTGAAACAGTGCACAGAGAATGGACACTCTTAGGCAGTGTACAGAGGTTGGATACAGTGAGGCAGCATACAGAGAATGGACACTCTGAGGCAGTGTACAGAGAATGGACACTCTGAGGCAGTGTACAGAGATTGGAGACTCTGTGACAGTGTACAGAGGTTGGACACTCTGAGGCAGTGTACAGAGATTGGAGACTCTGAGGCAGTGTACAGAGACTGGACACTTTGAGGCAGTGTACAGAAGTTGGACACTCTGAGGCAGTGCACAGAAGTTGGACACTGTGAGGCAGTGTACAGAGATTGGACACTTTGAGGCAGTGTACAGAGGTTGGACACTGTGAGGCAGTGTACAGAGAATGGACACTCTGAGGCAGTGTACAGAGAATGGACACTCTGAGGCAGTGTACAGAGATTGGAGACTCTGTGACAGTGTACAGAGGTTGGACACTCTGAGGCAGTGTACAGAGATTGGAGACTCTGAGGCAGTGTACAGAGATTGGAGACTCTGAGGCAGCGTACAGAGATTTGAGACTCTGAGGCAGCGTACAGAGATTGGAGACTCTGAGGCAGCGTACAGAGAATGGACTCTCTGAGGCAGTGTACAGAGGTTGGACACTCTGAGGCAGTGTACAGAGGTTGGACACTCTGAGGCAGTGTACAGAGATTGGAGACTCTGATGCAGTGCACAGAGATTTTGAGACTCTGAGGCAGCGTACAGAGTGTGGAGACTCTGAGGCAGCGTACAGAGATTGGACACTTTGAGGCAGCGTACAGAGGTTGGACACTGTGAGGCAGTGTACAGGGGTTCGACACTGTGAGGCAGTGTACAGAGGTTGGACACTGTGAAGCAGTGGACAGAGGTTGGACACTCTGAGACAGTGTACAGAGGTTGGACACTTTGAGACTGTGTACAGAGATTGGACCCTCTGCGGCAGTGTACAGAGATTGGACACTCTGAGACAGTGTACAGAGGTTGGACACTGTGAGGCAGTGTACAGGGGTTGGACACTGTGAGGCAGTGTACAGAGGTTGGACACTGTGAGGCAGTGTACAGGGGTTGGACACTCTGAGGCAGTGTACAGAGATTGGACACTGTGAGGCAGCGTACAGAGATTGGACACTGTGAGGCAGTGTACATAGATTGGACACTCTGAGGCAGTGTACAGGGGTTGGACACTGTGAGGCAGTGTACAGAGATTGGACACTGTGAGGCAGTGTACAGCGATTGGTGACTCTGAGGCAGCGTACAGAGGTTGGACACTGTGTGGCAGCGTACAGAGATTGGACACTGTGAGGCTGTGTACAGAGATTGGACACTCTGAGGCAGTGTACAGAGGTTGGACACTCTGAGGCAGTGTACAGAGGTTGGACACTCTGAGGCAGTGTACAGAGGTTGGACACTGTGAGGCAGTGTACAGAGATTGGACACTCTGAGGCAGTGTACAGAGGTTGGACACTCTGAGGCAGTGTACAGAGGTTGGACACTCTGAGGCAGTGTACAGAGATTGGACACTGTGAGGCAGTGTACAGCGTTTGGAGACTCTGAGGCAGTGTACAGAGGTTGGCACTGTGAGGCAGTGTACAGAGATTGGAGACTCTGTGACAGTGTACAGAGGTTGGACACTGTGAGGCAACGTACAGAGAATGGACACTCTGAGGCAGTGTACATAGATTGGAGACAGTGTACAGGGGTTGGACACTGTAAGGCAGTGTACAGAAGTTGGACACTGTGAGGCAACGTACAGAGGTTGGGCACTCTGAGGCAGTGTACAGAAGTTGGACACTGTGAGGCAGTGTACAGAGATTGGACACTTTGTGGCAGTGTACAGAGGTTGGACACTGTGAGGCAGTGTACAGAGGTTGGGCACTCTGAGGCAGTGTACAGAAGTTGGACACTGTGAGGCAGTGTACAGAGATTGGACACTTTGTGGCAGTGTACAGAGGTTGGACACTGTGAGGCAGCGTACAGAGGTTGGGCACTCTGAGGCAGTGTACACAAGTTGGACACTCAGAGGCAGTGTACAGAGATTGGACACTTTGTGGCAGTGTACAGAGGTTAGACACTCTGAGGCAGTGTACACAGATTGGACACTCTGAGGCAGCGTACAGAGATTGGACACTTTGAGGCAGCGTACAGAGGTTGGACACTGTGAGGCAGTGTACAGGGGTTCGACACTGTGAGGCAGTGTACAGAGGTTGGACACTCTGAGACAGTGTACAGAGAATGGACACTCTGAGACAGTGGACAGAGGTTGGACACTTTGAGACTGTGTACAGAGATTGGACACTCTGAGGCAGTGTACAGGGATTGGACACTCTGAGGCAGTGTACAGAGGATGGAAACTGTGAGGCAGTGTACTGAGATTGGACACTTTGAGGCAGTGTACAGAGGTTGGACACTGTGAGGCAGTGTACAGAGGTTGGACACTGTGAGGCAGTGTACAGCAATTGGACACTCTGGGGCTGTGTACAGAGGATGGAAACTGTGAGGCAGTGTACTGAGATTGGACACTGTGAGGCAGTGTACAGAGGTTGGGCACTCTGAGGCAGTGTACAGAGGTTGGACACTGTGAGGCAGTGTACAGCAATTGGACACTCTGGGGCTGTGTACAGAGGATGGAAACTGTGAGGCAGTGTACTGAGATTGGACACTTTGAGGCAGTGTACAGAGGTTGGACACTGTGAGGCAGCGTACAGAGGTTGGGCACTCTGAGGCAGTGTACAGAGGTTGGACACTGTGAGGCAGTGTACAGCGATTGGACACTCTGGGGCTGTGTACAGCGATTGGACACTCTGAGGCAGTGTACAGAGGTTGGACACTCTGAGACAGTGTACAGAGAATGGACACTCTGAGACAGTGGACAGAGGTTGGACACTTTGAGACTGTGTACAGAGATTGGACACTCTGAGGCAGTGTACAGGGGTTGGACACTCTGAGGCAGTGTACAGAGGATGGAAACTGTGAGGCAGTGTACAGAGATTGGACACTCTGAGGCAGTGTACAGAGGTTGGACACTGTGAGGCAGTGTACAGAGGTTGGACACTGTGAGGCAGTGGACAGAGGTTGGACACTGTGAGGCAGTGTACAGGGGTTGGACACTCTGAGGCAGTGTACAGGGGTTGGACACTCTGAGACAGTGTACAGAGGTTGGACACTGTGAGGCAGTGTACAGAGATTGGACACTCTGAGGCAGTGTACAGAGGTTGGACACTCTGAGGCAGTGTACAGAGGTTGGACACTCTGAGGCAGTGTACAGAGATTGGAGACTCTGAGGCAGTGTACAGCGATTGGAGACTCTGAGGCAGTGTACAGAGGTTGGACACTGTGAGACAGTGTACAGAGATTGGAGACTCTGTGACAGTGTACAGAGGTTGGACACTGTGAGGCAACGTACAGAGAATGGACACTCTGAGGCAGTGTACATAGATTGGAGACAGTGTACAGGGGTTGGACACTGTGAGGCAGTGTACAGAGGTTGGGCACTCTGAGGCAGTGTACAGAAGTTGGACACTGTGAGGCAGTGTACAGAGATTGGACACTTTGTGGCAGTGTACAGAGGTTGGACACTCTGAGGCAGTGTACAGAGGTTGGACACTGTGAGGCAGTGTACAGAGGTTGGGCACTCTGAGGCAGTGTACACAATTTGGACACTGTGAGGCAGTGTACAGGGGTTCGACACTGTGAGGCAGCGTACAGAGGTTGGACACTGTGAGGCAGTGTACAGGGGTTCGACACTGTGAGGCAGTGTATAGAGAATGGACACTCTGAGACAGTGGACAGAGGTTGGACACTTTGAGACTGTGTACAGAGATTGGACACTCTGAGGCAGTGTACAGGGGTTGGACACTCTGAGGCAGTGTACAGAGGATGGAAACTGTGAGGCAGTGTACTGAGATTGGACACTTTGAGGCAGTGTACAGAGGTTGGACACTGTGAGGCAGCGTACAGAGGTTGGGCACTCTGAGGCAGTGTACAGAGGTTGGACACTGTGAGGCAGTGTACAGCGATTGGACACTCTGGGGCTGTGTACAGCGATTGGACACTCTGAGGCAGTGTACAGAGGTTGGACACTGTGAGGCAGTGTACAGAGGTTGGACACTGTGAGGCAGTGGACAGAGGTTGGACACTGTGAGGCAGTGTACTGAGGTTGGACACTGTGAGGCAGTGTACAGTGATTGGACACTGTGAGGCAGTGTACAGCGATTGGAGACTCTGAGGCAGTGTACAGAGGTTGGACACTCTGAGGCAGCGTACAGAGGTTGGACACTCTGAGGCAGTGTACAGAGATTGGACACTGTGAGGCAGTGTACAGAGATTGGACACTCTGGGACAGTGTAAGAGAATGGACACTCTGAGACAGTGTACAGAGATTGGAGACTCTGAGGCAGTGTACAGCGAATGGACACTCTGAGACAGTGTACAGAGATTGGAGACTCAGGCAGTATACAGAGATTGGAGACTCTGAGGCTGCGTACACAGAATGGACACTCTGAAACAGTGCACAGAGAATGGACACTCTTAGGCAGTGTACAGAGGTTGGATACAGTGAGGCAGCGTACAGAGAATGGACACTCTGAGGCAGTGTACAGCGATTGGACACTGTGAGGCAGTTTACAGAGGTTGGACACTCTGAGACAGTGTACAGACGGTGGACACTGTGAGGCAGTGTACAGAGGTTGGACAATCTGAGACAGTGTACAGCGATTGGACACAGTGAGGCAGTGTACAGACGTTGGACACTGTGAGGCAGTTTACAGAGGTTGGACACAGTGAGGCAGTGTACCGAGGTTGGACACTGTGAGACAGTGTACAGAGCTTGGACACACTGACGCAGTGTACAGAGGTTGAACACTGTGAGGCAGTGTACAGAGAATGGACACTCTGAGACTGTGTACAGAGGTTGGACACTCTGAGGCAGTGTACAGAGATTGGACACTGTGAGGCAGTGTACAGAGGTTGGACACTCTGAGGCAGTGTACAGAGGTTGGGGACTCTGTGACAGCGTACAGAGGTTGATCACTCTGAGGCTGTGTACAGCGATTGGACACTCTGAGGCAGTGTACAGAGGTTGGACACTGTGAGGCAGTGTACAGAGGTTGGACACTGTGAGGCAGTGGACAGAGGTTGGATACTCTGAGGCAGTGTACAGAGATTGGACACTGTGAGGCAGTGTACAGCGATTGGAGACTCTGAGGCTGTGTACAGAGGTTGATCACTCTGAGGCTGTGTACATAGATTGGACACTCTGAGGCAGTGTACAGAGATTGGACACTGTGAGGCAGTGGACAGAGGTTGGATACTCTGAGGCAGTGTACAGAGATTGGACACTGTGAGGCAGTGTACAGCGATTGGAGACTCTGAGGCAGTGTACAGAGGTTGGACACTGTGAGGCAGTGTACAGAGGTTGGACCTCTGATACAGTGTACAGAGATTGGACACTCTGAGACAGTATACAGCGGTTGGACACTGTGAGGCAACGTACAGAGAATGGACACTCTGAGGCAGTGTACATAGATTGGAGACTCTGAGGCAGTGTACAGAGATTGGACACTCTGAGACAGTGTACAGAGAATGGACACTCTGAGGCAGCGTACAGAGGTTGGACACTGTGAGGCAATGTACAGAGATTGGACACTGTGAGGCAGTGTACAGCGATTGGAGACTCTGAGGCAGTGTACAGAGATTGGAGACTCTGAGGCAGTGTACAGCGAATGGACACTCTGAGACAGTGAACAGAGATTGGAGACTCAGGCAGTATACAGAGATTGGAGACTCTGAGGCTGCGTACACAGAATGGACACTCTGAAACAGTGCACAGAGAATGGACACTCTTAGGCAGTGTACAGAGGTTGGATACAGTGAGGCAGCGTACAGAGAATGGACACTCTGAGGCAGTGTACAGAGAATGGACACTCTGAGGCAGTGTACAGAGATTGGAGACTCTGTGACAGTGTACAGAGGTTGGACACTCTGAGGCAGTGTACAGAGATTGGAGACTCTGAGGCAGTGTACAGAGATTGGACACTTTGAGGCAGTGTACAGAAGTTGGACACTCTGAGGCAGTGCACAGAAGTTGGACACTGTGAGGCAGTGTACAGAGATTGGACACTTTGAGGCAGTGTACAGAGGTTGGACACTGTGAGGCAGTGTACAGAGAATGGACACTCTGAGGCAGTGTACAGAGAATGGACACTCTGAGGCAGTGTACAGAGATTGGAGACTCTGTGACAGTGTACAGAGGTTGGACACTCTGAGGCAGTGTACAGAGATTGGAGACTCTGAGGCAGTGTACAGAGATTGGAGACTCTGAGGCAGCGTACAGAGATTTGAGACTCTGAGGCAGCGTACAGAGATTGGAGACTCTGAGGCAGCGTACAGAGAATGGACTCTCTGAGGCAGTGTACAGAGGTTGGACACTCTGAGGCAGTGTACAGAGATTGGAGACTCTGATGCAGTGCACAGAGATTTTGAGACTCTGAGGCAGCGTACAGAGAGTGGAGACTCTGAGGCAGCGTACAGAGGTTGGACACTGTGAGGCAGTGTACAGGGGTTCGACACTGTGAGGCAGTGTACAGAGGTTGGACACTCTGAGACAGTGTACAGAGGTTGGACACTTTGAGACTGTGTACAGAGATTGGACCCTCTGCGGCAGTGTACAGAGATTGGACACTCTGAGACAGTGTACAGAGGTTGGACACCTTGAGGCAGTGTACAGGGGTTGGACACTGTGAGGCAGTGTACAGAGGTTGGACACTGTGAGGCAGTGTACAGGGGTTGGACACTCTGAGGCAGCGTACAGAGGTTGGACACTGTGTGGCAGCGTACAGAGATTGGACACTGTGAGGCAGTGTACATAGATTGGACACTCTGAGGCAGTGTACAGGGGTTGGACACTGTGAGGCAGTGTACAGAGATTGGACACTGTGAGGCAGTGTACAGCGATTGGTGACTCTGAGGCAGCGTACAGAGGTTGGACACTGTGTGGCAGCGTACAGAGATTGGACACTGTGAGGCAGTGTACAGAGGTTGGACACTGTGAGGCAGTGTACAGAGATTGGACACTCTGAGGCAGTGTACAGAGGTTGGACACTCTGAGGCAGTGTACAGAGGTTGGACACTCTGAGGCAGTGTACAGAGGTTGGCACTGTGAGGCAGTGTATAGAGATTGGAGACTCTGAGGCAGTGTACAGCGATTGGAGACTCTGAGGCAGTGTACAGAGGTTGGACACTGTGAGACAGTGTACAGAGATTGGAGACTCTGTGACAGTGTACAGAGGTTGGAGACAGTGTACAGGGGTTGGACACTGTGAGGCAGTGTACAGAGGTTGGACACTGTGAGGCAACGTACAGAGAATGGACACTCTGAGGCAGTGTACATAGATTGGAGACAGTGTACAGGGGTTGGACACTGTGAGGCAGTGTACAGAAGTTGGACACTGTGAGGCAGTGTACAGAGGTTGGGCACTCTGAGGCAGTGTACAGAAGTTGGACACTGTGAGGCAGTGTACAGAGATTGGACACTTTGTGGCAGTGTACAGAGGTTGGACACTCTGAGGCAGTGTACAGAGGTTGGACACTGTGAGGCAGCGTACAGAGGTTGGGCACTCTGAGGCAGTGTACAGAGGTTGGACATTGTGAGTCAGTGTACAGGGTTTGGACACTCTGAGGCAGCGTACAGAGGTTGGGCACTCTGAGGCAGTGTACACAGATTGGACACTTTGAGGCAGCGTACAGAGGTTGGACACTGTGAGGCAGTGTACAGGGGTTCGACACTGTGAGGCAGTGTACAGAGGTTGGACACTCTGAGACAGTGTACAGAGATTGGACACTGTGAGGCAGTGTACAGAGATTGGACACTCTGAGGCAGTGTACAGAGATTGGACACTCTGAGGCAGTGTACAGGGGTTCGACACTGTGAGGCAGTGTACAGAGGTTGGACACTCTGAGACAGTGGACAGAGAATGGACACTCTGAGGCAGTGTACAGAGATTGGACACTCTGAGGCAGTGTACAGGGATTGGACACTCTGAGGCAGTGTACAGAGGATGGAAACTGTGAGGCAGTGTACTGAGATTGGACACTTTGAGGCAGTGTACAGAGGTTGGACACTGTGAGGCAGCGTACAGAGGTTGGGCACTCTGAGGCAGTGTACAGAGGTTGGACACTGTGAGGCAGTGTACAGCGATTGGACACTCTGGGGCTGTGTACAGCGATTGGACACTCTGAGGCAGTGTACAGAGGTTGGACACTGTGAGGCAGTGTACAGAGGTTGGACACTGTGAGGCAGTGGACAGAGGTTGGACACTGTGAGGCAGTGTACTGAGGTTGGACACTGTGAGGCAGTGTACAGAGGTTGGAGACTCTGAGGCAGTGTACAGAAGTTGGACACTCTGAGGCAGCGTACAGAGGTTGGACACTCTGAGGCAGTGTACAGAGATTGGACACTCTGGGACAGTGTAAGAGAATGGACACTCTGAGACAGTGTACAGAGATTGGAGACTCTGAGGCAGTGTACAGCGAATGGACACTCTGAGACATTGTACAGAGATTGGAGACTCAGGCAGTATACAGAGATTGGAGACTCTTAGGCTGCGTACACAGAATGGACACTCTGAAACAGTGCACAGAGAATGGACACTCTTAGGCAGTGTACAGAGGTTGGATACAGTGAGGCAGCGTACAGAGAATGGACACTGAGGCAGTGTACAGCGATTGGACACTGTGAGGCAGTTTACAGAGGTTGGACACTCTGAGGCAGTGTACAGACGGTGGACACTGTGAGGCAGTGTACAGAGGTTGGACACTCTGAGACAGTGTACAGCGATTGGACACAGTGAGGCAGTGTACAGACGTTGGACACTGTGAGGCAGTTTACAGAGGTTGGACACAGTGAGGCAGTGTACCGAGGTTGGACACTGTGAGACAGTGTACAGAGCTTGGACACACTGACGCAGTGTACAGAGGTTGAACACTGTGAGGCAGTGTACAGAGAATGGACACTCTGAGACTGTGTACAGAGGTTGGACACTCTGAGGCAGTGTACAGAGATTGGACACTGTGAGGCAGTGTACAGAGGTTGGACACTCTGAGGCAGTGTACAGAGATTGGACACTCTGAGACTGTGTACAGAGGTTGGACACTCTGAGGCAGCGTACAGAGATTGGACACTCTGAGGCAGTGTACAGAGGTTGGACACTGTGAGGCAGTGTACAGAGGTTGAACACTGTGAGGCAGTGTACAGGGGTTGGACACTGTGAGGCAGTGTACACAAGTTGGACACTCAGAGGCAGTGTACAGAGGTTGGACACTGTGAGTCAGTGTACAGGGTTTGGACACTCTGAGGCAGTGTACAGAGAATGGACACTCTGAGGCAGCGTACAGAGATTGGAGATTCTGAGGCAGTGTACAGAGATTGGAGACTCTGAGGCAGTGTACAGAGATTGGAGACTCTGAGGCAGCGTACAGAGATTTGAGACTCTGAGGCAGTGTACAGAGATTGGAGACTCTGAGGCAGCGTACAGAGATTTGAGACTCTGAGGCAGTGTACAGAGATTGGAGATTCTGAGGCAGCGTACAGAGAATGGACTCTCTGAGGCAGTGTACAGAGATTGGAGATTCTGATGCAGTGCACAGAGATTTTGAGACTCTGAGGCAGCGTACAGAGAGTGGAGACTCTGAGGCAGCGTACAGAGATTGGACACTTTGAGGCAGCGTACAGAGGTTTTACACTGTGAGGCAGTGTACAGGGGTTCGACACTGTGAGGCAGTGTACAGAGGTTGGACACTCTGAGACAGTGTACAGAGAATGGACACTCTGAGACAGTGTACAGAGGTTGGACACTTTGAGACTGTGTACAGAGATTGGACACTCTGAGGCAGTGTACAGAGATTGGACACTCTGAGACAGTGTACAGAGGTTGGACACTGTGAGGCAGTGTACAGGGGTTGGACACTGTGAGGCAGTGTACAGAGGTTGGACACTGTGAGGCAGTGTACAGAGGTTGGACACTGTGAGGCAGTGTACAGAGGTTGGACACTTTGAGACTGTGTACAGAGATTGGACACTCTGAGGCAGTGTACAGAGATTGGACACTCTGAGACAGTGTACAGGGGTTGGACACTCTGAGGCAGCGTACAGAGATTTGAGACTCTGAGGCAGCGTACAGAGATTGGAGACTCTGAGGCAGCGTACAGAGAATGGACTCTCTGAGGCAGTGTACAGAGGTTGGACACTCTGAGGCAGTGTACAGAGATTGGAGACTCTGATGCAGTGCACAGAGATTTTGAGACTCGGAGGCAGCGTACAGAGAGTGGAGACTCTGAAGCAGCGTACAGAGATTGGACACTTTGAGGCAGCGTACAGAGGTTGGACACTGTGAGGCAGTGTACAGAGATTGGACACTGTGAAGCAGTGGACAGAGGTTGGACACTCTGAGACAGTGTACAGAGGTTGGACACTTTGAGACTGTGTACAGAGATTGGACACTCTGAGGCAGTGTACAGAGATTGGACACTCTGAGACAGTGTACAGAGGTTGGACACTGTGAGGCAGTGTACAGGGGTTGGACACTCTGAGGCAGCGTACAGAGGTTGGACACTGTGTGGCAGCGTACAGAGATTGGACACTGTGAGGCAGTGTACATAGATTGGACACTCTGAGGCAGTGTACAGGGGTTGGACACTGTGAGGCAGTGTACAGAGATTGGACACTGTGAGGCAGTGTACAGCAATTGGTGACTCTGAGGCAGCGTACAGAGGTTGGACACTGTGTGGCAGCGTACAGAGATTGGACACTCTGAGGCTGTGTACAGAGATTGGACACTCTGAGGCAGTGTACAGAGATTGGACACTCTGAGACAGTGTACAGAGGTTGGACACTGTGAGGCAGTGTACAGAGATTGGACACTCTGAGGCAGTGTACAGAGGTTGGAGACTCTGAGGCAGTGTACAGAGGTTGGCACTGTGAGGCAGTGTATAGAGATTGGAGACTCTGAGGCAGTGTACAGCGATTGGAGACTCTGAGGCAGTGTACAGAGGTTGGACACTGTGAGACAGTGTACAGAGATTGGAGACTCTGTGACAGTGTACAGAGGTTGGACACTGTGAGGCAACGTACAGAGAATGGACACTCTGAGGCAGTGTACATAGATTGGAGACAGTGTACAGGGGTTGGACACTGTGAGGCAGTGTACAGAGGTTGGGCACTCTGAGGCAGTGTACAGAAGTTGGACACTCTGAGGCAGTGTACAGAGGTTGGACACTCTGAGGCAGTGTACAGAGGTTGGACACTGTGAGGCAGCGTACAGAGGTTGGGCACTCTGAGGCAGTGTACACAAGTTGGACACTCAGAGGCAGTGTACAGAGGTTGGACATTGTGAGTCAGTGTACAGGGTTTGGACACTCTGAGGCAGCGTACAGAGGTTGGGCACTCTGAGGCAGTGTACACAGATTGGAGACTCTGAGGCAGTGTACAGAGATTGGACACTTTGAGGCAGCGTACAGAGGTTGGACACTGTGAGGCAGTGTACAGGGGTTCGACACTGTGAGGCAGTGTACAGAGGTTGGACACTCTGAGACAGTGTACAGAGAATGGACACTCTGAGACTGTGTACAGAGGTTGGACACTTTGAGACTGTGTACAGAGATTGGACACTCTGAGGCAGTGTACAGGGGTTGGACACTCTGAGGCAGTGTACAGAGAATGGACACTGTGAGGCAGCGTACAGAGGTTGGGCACTCTGAGGCAGTGTACAGAGGTTGGACACTGTGAGGCAGTGTACAGCGATTGGACACTCTGGGGCTGTGTACAGCGATTGGACACTCTGAGGCAGTGTACAGAGATTGGACACTCTGGGACAGTGTAAGAGAATGGACACTCTGAGACAGTGTACAGAGATTGGAGACTCTGAGGCAGTGTACAGCGAATGGACACTCTGAGACATTGTACAGAGATTGGAGACTCAGGCAGTATACAGAGATTGGAGACTCTGAGGCTGCGTACACAGAATGGACACTCTGAAACAGTGCACAGAGAATGGACACTCTTAGGCAGTGTACAGAGGTTGGATACAGTGAGGCAGCGTACAGAGAATGGACACTCTGAGGCAGTGTACAGCGATTGGACACTGTGAGGCAGTTTACAGAGGTTGGACACTCTGAGACCGTGTACAGACGGTGGACACTTTGAGGCAGTGTACAGAGGTTGGACACTCTGAGACCGTGTACAGACGGTGGACACTCTTAGGCAGTGTACAGAGCTTGGACACACTGACGCAGAGTACAGAGGTTGAACACTGTGAGGCAACGTACAGAGAATGGACACTCTGAGGCAGTGTACATAGATTGGAGACAGTGTACAGGGGTTGGACACTGTGAGGCAGTGTACAGAAGTTGGACACTGTGAGGCAGTGTACAGAGGTTGGGCACTCTGAGGCAGTGTACAGAAGTTGGACACTGTGAGGCAGTGTACAGAGATTGGACACTTTGTGGCAGTGTACAGAGGTTGGACACTCTGAGGCAGTGTACAGAGGTTGGACACTGTGAGGCAGCGTACAGAGGTTGGGCACTCTGAGGCAGTGTACAGAGGTTGGACATTGTGAGTCAGTGTACAGGGTTTGGACACTCTGAGGCAGCGTACAGAGGTTGGGCACTCTGAGGCAGTGTACACAGATTGGACACTTTGAGGCAGCGTACAGAGGTTGGACACTGTGAGGCAGTGTACAGGGGTTCGACACTGTGAGGCAGTGTACAGAGGTTGGACACTCTGAGACAGTGTACAGAGATTGGACACTGTGAGGCAGTGTACAGAGATTGGACACTCTGAGGCAGTGTACAGAGATTGGACACTCTGAGGCAGTGTACAGGGGTTCGACACTGTGAGGCAGTGTACAGAGGTTGGACACTCTGAGACAGTGGACAGAGAATGGACACTCTGAGGCAGTGTACAGAGATTGGACACTCTGAGGCAGTGTACAGGGATTGGACACTCTGAGGCAGTGTACAGAGGATGGAAACTGTGAGGCAGTGTACTGAGATTGGACACTTTGAGGCAGTGTACAGAGGTTGGACACTGTGAGGCAGCGTACAGAGGTTGGGCACTCTGAGGCAGTGTACAGAGGTTGGACACTGTGAGGCAGTGTACAGCGATTGGACACTCTGGGGCTGTGTACAGCGATTGGACACTCTGAGGCAGTGTACAGAGGTTGGACACTGTGAGGCAGTGTACAGAGGTTGGACACTGTGAGGCAGTGGACAGAGGTTGGACACTGTGAGGCAGTGTACTGAGGTTGGACACTGTGAGGCAGTGTACAGAGGTTGGAGACTCTGAGGCAGTGTACAGAAGTTGGACACTCTGAGGCAGCGTACAGAGGTTGGACACTCTGAGGCAGTGTACAGAGATTGGACACTCTGGGACAGTGTAAGAGAATGGACACTCTGAGACAGTGTACAGAGATTGGAGACTCTGAGGCAGTGTACAGCGAATGGACACTCTGAGACATTGTACAGAGATTGGAGACTCAGGCAGTATACAGAGATTGGAGACTCTTAGGCTGCGTACACAGAATGGACACTCTGAAACAGTGCACAGAGAATGGACACTCTTAGGCAGTGTACAGAGGTTGGATACAGTGAGGCAGCGTACAGAGAATGGACACTGAGGCAGTGTACAGCGATTGGACACTGTGAGGCAGTTTACAGAGGTTGGACACTCTGAGACAGTGTACAGACGGTGGACACTGTGAGGCAGTGTACAGAGGTTGGACACTCTGAGACAGTGTACAGCGATTGGACACAGTGAGGCAGTGTACAGACGTTGGACACTGTGAGGCAGTTTACAGAGGTTGGACACAGTGAGGCAGTGTACCGAGGTTGGACACTGTGAGACAGTGTACAGAGCTTGGACACACTGACGCAGTGTACAGAGGTTGAACACTGTGAGGCAGTGTACAGAGAATGGACACTCTGAGACTGTGTACAGAGGTTGGACACTCTGAGGCAGTGTACAGAGATTGGACACTGTGAGGCAGTGTACAGAGGTTGGACACTCTGAGGCAGTGTACAGAGATTGGACACTCTGAGACTGTGTACAGAGGTTGGACACTCTGAGGCAGCGTACAGAGATTGGACACTCTGAGGCAGTGTACAGAGGTTGGACACTGTGAGGCAGTGTACAGAGGTTGAACACTGTGAGGCAGTGTACAGGGGTTGGACACTGTGAGGCAGTGTACACAAGTTGGACACTCAGAGGCAGTGTACAGAGGTTGGACACTGTGAGTCAGTGTACAGGGTTTGGACACTCTGAGGCAGTGTACAGAGAATGGACACTCTGAGGCAGCGTACAGAGATTGGAGATTCTGAGGCAGTGTACAGAGATTGGAGACTCTGAGGCAGTGTACAGAGATTGGAGACTCTGAGGCAGCGTACAGAGATTTGAGACTCTGAGGCAGTGTACAGAGATTGGAGACTCTGAGGCAGCGTACAGAGATTTGAGACTCTGAGGCAGTGTACAGAGATTGGAGATTCTGAGGCAGCGTACAGAGAATGGACTCTCTGAGGCAGTGTACAGAGATTGGAGATTCTGATGCAGTGCACAGAGATTTTGAGACTCTGAGGCAGCGTACAGAGAGTGGAGACTCTGAGGCAGCGTACAGAGATTGGACACTTTGAGGCAGCGTACAGAGGTTTTACACTGTGAGGCAGTGTACAGGGGTTCGACACTGTGAGGCAGTGTACAGAGGTTGGACACTCTGAGACAGTGTACAGAGAATGGACACTCTGAGACAGTGTACAGAGGTTGGACACTTTGAGACTGTGTACAGAGATTGGACACTCTGAGGCAGTGTACAGAGATTGGACACTCTGAGACAGTGTACAGAGGTTGGACACTGTGAGGCAGTGTACAGGGGTTGGACACTGTGAGGCAGTGTACAGAGGTTGGACACTGTGAGGCAGTGTACAGAGGTTGGACACTGTGAGGCAGTGTACAGAGGTTGGACACTTTGAGACTGTGTACAGAGATTGGACACTCTGAGGCAGTGTACAGAGATTGGACACTCTGAGACAGTGTACAGGGGTTGGACACTCTGAGGCAGCGTACAGAGATTTGAGACTCTGAGGCAGCGTACAGAGATTGGAGACTCTGAGGCAGCGTACAGAGAATGGACTCTCTGAGGCAGTGTACAGAGGTTGGACACTCTGAGGCAGTGTACAGAGATTGGAGACTCTGATGCAGTGCACAGAGATTTTGAGACTCGGAGGCAGCGTACAGAGAGTGGAGACTCTGAAGCAGCGTACAGAGATTGGACACTTTGAGGCAGCGTACAGAGGTTGGACACTGTGAGGCAGTGTACAGAGATTGGACACTGTGAAGCAGTGGACAGAGGTTGGACACTCTGAGACAGTGTACAGAGGTTGGACACTTTGAGACTGTGTACAGAGATTGGACACTCTGAGGCAGTGTACAGAGATTGGACACTCTGAGACAGTGTACAGAGGTTGGACACTGTGAGGCAGTGTACAGGGGTTGGACACTCTGAGGCAGCGTACAGAGGTTGGACACTGTGTGGCAGCGTACAGAGATTGGACACTGTGAGGCAGTGTACATAGATTGGACACTCTGAGGCAGTGTACAGGGGTTGGACACTGTGAGGCAGTGTACAGAGATTGGACACTGTGAGGCAGTGTACAGCGATTGGTGACTCTGAGGCAGCGTACAGAGGTTGGACACTGTGTGGCAGCGTACAGAGATTGGACACTCTGAGGCTGTGTACAGAGATTGGACACTCTGAGGCAGTGTACAGAGATTGGACACTCTGAGACAGTGTACAGAGGTTGGACACTGTGAGGCAGTGTACAGAGATTGGACACTCTGAGGCAGTGTATAGAGATTGGAGACTCTGAGGCAGTGTACAGCGATTGGAGACTCTGAGGCAGTGTACAGAGGTTGGACACTGTGAGACAGTGTACAGAGATTGGAGACTCTGTGACAGTGTACAGAGGTTGGACACTGTGAGGCAACGTACAGAGAATGGACACTCTGAGGCAGTGTACATAGATTGGAGACAGTGTACAGGGGTTGGACACTGTGAGGCAGTGTACAGAGGTTGGGCACTCTGAGGCAGTGTACAGAAGTTGGACACTCTGAGGCAGTGTACAGAGGTTGGACACTCTGAGGCAGTGTACAGAGGTTGGACACTGTGAGGCAGCGTACAGAGGTTGGGCACTCTGAGGCAGTGTACACAAGTTGGACACTCAGAGGCAGTGTACAGAGGTTGGACATTGTGAGTCAGTGTACAGGGTTTGGACACTCTGAGGCAGCGTACAGAGGTTGGGCACTCTGAGGCAGTGTACACAGATTGGAGACTCTGAGGCAGTGTACAGAGATTGGACACTTTGAGGCAGCGTACAGAGGTTGGACACTGTGAGGCAGTGTACAGGGGTTCGACACTGTGAGGCAGTGTACAGAGGTTGGACACTCTGAGACAGTGTACAGAGAATGGACACTCTGAGACTGTGTACAGAGGTTGGACACTTTGAGACTGTGTACAGAGATTGGACACTCTGAGGCAGTGTACAGGGGTTGGACACTCTGAGGCAGTGTACAGAGAATGGACACTGTGAGGCAGCGTACAGAGGTTGGGCACTCTGAGGCAGTGTACAGAGGTTGGACACTGTGAGGCAGTGTACAGCGATTGGACACTCTGGGGCTGTGTACAGCGATTGGACACTCTGAGGCAGTGTACAGAGATTGGACACTCTGGGACAGTGTAAGAGAATGGACACTCTGAGACAGTGTACAGAGATTGGAGACTCTGAGGCAGTGTACAGCGAATGGACACTCTGAGACATTGTACAGAGATTGGAGACTCAGGCAGTATACAGAGATTGGAGACTCTGAGGCTGCGTACACAGAATGGACACTCTGAAACAGTGCACAGAGAATGGACACTCTTAGGCAGTGTACAGAGGTTGGATACAGTGAGGCAGCGTACAGAGAATGGACACTCTGAGGCAGTGTACAGCGATTGGACACTGTGAGGCAGTTTACAGAGGTTGGACACTCTGAGACCGTGTACAGACGGTGGACACTTTGAGGCAGTGTACAGAGGTTGGACACTCTGAGACAGTGTACAGCGATTGGACACAGTGAGGCAGTGTACAGACGTTGGACACTGTGAGGCAGTTTACAGAGGTTGGACACAGTGAGGCAGTGTACCGAGGTTGGACACTGTGAGACAGTGTACAGAGCTTGGACACACTGACGCAGTGTACAGAGGTTGAACACTGTGAGGCAGTGTACAGAGAATGGACACTCTGAGACTGTGTACAGAGGTTGGACACTCTGAGGCAGTGTACAGAGATTGGACACTGTGAGGCAGTGTACAGAGGTTGGACACTCTGAGGCAGTGTACAGAGATTGGACACTCTGAGACTGTGTACAGAGGTTGGACACTCTGAGGCAGCGTACAGAGATTGGACACTCTGAGGCAGTGTACAGAGGTTGGACACTGTGAGGCAGTGTACAGAGGTTGAACACTGTGAGGCAGTGTACAGGGGTTGGACACTGTGAGGCAGTGTACAGAGATTGGACACTCTGAGGCAGTGTACAGAGGTTTTACACTGTGAGGCAGTGTACAGGGGTTCGACACTGTGAGGCAGTGTACAGAGATTGGACACTGTGAGACAGTGTACAGGGGTTCGACACTGTGAGGCAGTGTCCAGAGGTTGGACACTCTGAGACAGTGTACAGAGAATGGACACTCTGAGACAGTCTACAGAGGTGGGACACTTTGAGACTGTGTACAGAGATTGGACACTCTGAGGCAGTGTACAGAGATTGGACACTCTGAGACAGTGTACAGAGGTTGGACACTGTGAGACAGTGTACAGGGGTTCGACACTGTGAGGCAGTGTACAGAGGTTGGACACTCTGAGACAGTGTACAGAGATTGGACACTCTGAGGCAGTGTACAGAGATTGGACACTCTGAGACAGTGTACAGAGATTGGACACTCTGAGACAGTGTACAGAGGTTGGACACTGTGAGGCAGTGTACAGGGGTTGGACACTGTGAGGCAGTGTACAGAGGTTGGACACTGTGAGGCAGTGTACAGAGGTTGGACACTGTGAGGCAGTGTACAGAGATTGGACACTCTGAGACAGTGTACAGAGGTTGGACACTTTGAGACTGTGTACAGAGATTGGACACTCTGAGACAGTGTACAGAGGTTGGACACTGTGAGACAGTGTACAGGGGTTCGACACTGTGAGGCAGTGTACAGAGGTTGGACACTCTGAGACAGTGTACAGAGATTGGACACTCTGAGACAGTGTACAGAGGTTGGACACTGTGAGGCAGTGTACAGGGGTTGGACACTGTGAGGCAGTGTACAGAGGTTGGACACTGTGAGGCAGTGTACAGAGGTTGGACACTGTGAGGCAGTGTACAGAGGTTGGACACTTTGAGACTGTGTACAGAGATTGGACACTCTGAGGCAGTGTACAGAGATTGGACACTCTGAGACAGTGTACAGGGGTTGGACACTCTGAGGCAGCGTACAGAGGTTGGACACTGTGTGGCAGCGTACAGAGATTGGACACTGTGAGGCAGTGTACAGAGGTTGGACACTCTGAGGCAGTGTACAGAGGTTGGACACTCTGAGGCAGTGTACAGAGATTGGACACTGTGAGGCAGTGTACAGCGATTGGAGACTCTGAGGCAGTGTACAGAGGTTGGACACTGTGAGACAGTGTACAGAGATTGGAGACTCTGTGACAGTGTACAGAGGTTGGACACTGTGAGGCAACGTACAGAGAATGGACACTCTGAGGCAGTGTACATAGATTGGAGACAGTGTACAGGGGTTGGACACTGTGAGGCAGTGTACAGAGGTTGGGCACTCTGAGGCAGGGTACAGAAGTTGGACACTGTGAGGCAGTGTACAGAGATTGGACACTTTGTGGCAGTGTACAGCGATTGGAGACTCTGAGGCAGTGTACAGAGGTTGGACACTGTGAGGCAGCGTACAGAGGTTGGGCACTCTGAGGCAGTGTACACAAGTTGGACACTCAGAGGCAGTGTACAGAGGTTGGACATTGTGAGTCAGTGTACAGGGTTTGGACACTCTGAGGCAGCGTACAGAGGTTGGGCACTCTGAGGCAGTGTACACAGATTGGAGACTCTGAGGCAGTGTACAGAGATTGGACACTGTGAGGCAGCGTACAGAGATTGGGCACTCTGAGACAGTGTACAGGGGTTGGACACTCTGAGACTGTGTACAGAGGTTGGACACTCTGAGGCAGTGTACAGAGATTGGACACTGTGAGGCAGTGTACAGAGATTGGACACTCTGAGGCAGTGTACAGAGATTGGACACTCTGAGGCAGTGTACAGAGGTTGGACACTGTGAGGCAGTGTACAGAGGTTGATCACTGTGAGGCAGTGTACAGGGGTTGGACACTGTGAGGCAGTGTACACAAGTTGGACACTCAGAGGCAGTGTACAGAGGTTGGACACTGTGAGTCAGTGTACAGGGTTTGGACACTCTGAGGCAGTGTACAGAGAATGGACACTCTGAGGCAGTGTACAGAGATTGGAGACTCTGTGACAGTGTACAGAGGTTGGACACTCTGAGGCAGTGTACAGAGATTGGAGACTCTGAGGCAGTGTACAGAGATTGGAGACTCTGAGGCAGCGTACAGAGATTTGAGACTCTGAGGCAGCGTACAGAGATTGGACACTTTGAGGCAGCGTGCAGAGGTTGGACACTGTGAGGCAGTGTACAGGGGTTCGACACTGTGAGGCAGTGTACAGAGGTTGGACACTCTGAGACAGTGTACAGAGAATGGACACTCTGAGACAGTGTACAGAGGTTGGACACTTTGAGACTGTGTACAGAGATTGGACACTCTGAGGCAGTGTACAGAGATTGGACACTCTGAGACAGTGTACAGAGGTTGGACACTGTGAGGCAGTGTACAGAGGTTGGACACTCTGAGGCAGTGTACAGAGGTTGGACACTGTGAGGCAGTGTACAGAGGTTGGACACTGTGAGGCAGTGTACAGAGATTGGACACTTTGAGACTGTGTACAGAGATTGGACACTCTGAGGCAGTGTACAGAGATTGGGCACTCTGAGACAGTGTACAGGGGTTGGACACTCTGAGGCAGCGTACAGAGGTTGGACACTGTGTGGCAGCGTACAGAGATTGGACACTGTGAGGCAGTGTACAGAGGTTGGACACTCTGAGGCAGTGTACAGAGGTTGGACTCTCTGAGGCAGTGTACAGAGATTGGACACTGTGAGGCAGTGTACAGCGATTGGAGACTCTGAGGCAGTGTACAGAGGTTGGACACTGTGAGACAGTGTACAGAGATTGGAGACTCTGTGACAGTGTACAGAGGTTGGACACTGTGAGGAAACGTACAGAGAATGGACACTCTGAGGCAGTGTACATAGATTGGAGACAGTGTACAGGGGTTGGACACTGTGAGGCAGTGTACAGAGGTTGGGCACTCTGAGGCAGTGTACAGAGGTTGGACACTGTGAGGCAGCGTACAGAGGTTGGGCACTCTGAGGCAGTGTACACAAGTTGGACACTCAGAGGCAGTGTACAGAGGTTGGACATTGTGAGTCAGTGTACAGGGTTTGGACACTCTGAGGCAGCGTACAGAGGTTGGGCACTCTGAGGCAGTGTACACAGATTGGAGACTCTGAGGCAGTGTACAGAGATTGGACACTGTGAGGCAGCGTACAGAGATTGGGCACTCTGAGACAGTGTACAGGGGTTGGACACTCTGAGGCAGTGTACAGAGGATGGAAACTGTGAGGCAGTGTACAGAGATTGGACACTTTGAGGCAGTGTACAGAGGTTGGACACTGTGAGGCAGTGTACAGAGGTTGGACACTCTGAGACAGTGTACAGCGATTGGACACAGTGAGGCAGTGTACAGACGTTGGACACTGTGAGGCAGTTTACAGAGGTTGGACACAGTGAGGCAGTGTACCGAGGTTGGACACTGTGAGACAGTGTACAGAGCTTGGACACACTGACGCAGTGTACAGAGGTTGAACACTGTGAGGCAGTGTACAGAGAATGGACACTCTGAGACTGTGTACAGAGGTTGGACACTCTGAGGCAGTGTCCAGAGATTGGACACTGTGAGGCAGTGTACAGAGGTTGGACACTCTGAGGCAGTGTACAGAGATTAGACACTCTGAGACTGTGTACAGAGGTTGGACACTCTGAGGCAGCGTACAGAGATTGGACACTCTGAGGCAGTGTACACAAGTTGGACACTCAGAGGCAGTGTACAGAGGTTGGACACTGTGAGTCAGTGTACAGGGTTTGGACACTCTGAGGCAGCGTACAGAGGTTAGGCACTCTGAGGCAGTGTACACAGATTGGAGAATCTGAGGCAGTGTACAGAGATTGGAAACTGTGAGGCATCGTACAGAGATTGGACACTTTGAGGCAGTGTACAGAGGTTGGACACTGTGAGGCAGCGTACAGAGGTTGGGCACTCTGAGGCAGTGTACAGAGGTTGGACACTGTGAGGCAGTGTACAGCGATTGGACACTCTGAGGCTGTGTACAGCGATTGGACACTCTGAGGCTGTGTACAGGGGTTGGACACTCTGAGGCAGTGTACAGAGGATGGAAACTGTGAGGCAGTGTACAGAGATTGGACACTTTGAGGCAGTGTACAGAGGTTGGACACTGTGAGGCAGCGTACAGAGGTTGGGCACTCTGAGGCAGTGTACAGAGGTTGGACACTGTGAGGCAGTGTACAGCGATTGGACACTCTGAGGCTGTGTACAGCGATTGGACACTCTGAGGCAGTGTACAGAGGTTGGACACTGTGAGGCAGTGTACAGAGGTTGGACACTGTGAGGCAGTGTACAGAGGTTGGACACTGTGAGGCAGTGTACAGAGGTTGGACACTGTGAGGCAGTGTACAGTGATTGGACACTGTGAGGCAGTGTACAGCGATTGGAGACTCTGAGGCAGTGTACAGAGGTTGGACACTCTGAGGCAGCGTACAGAGGTTGGACACTCTGAGGCAGTGTACAGAGGTTGGACACTCTGAGGCAGTGTACAGAGGTTGGACACTCTGAGGCAGTGTACAGAGGTTGGACACTCTGAGGCAGTGTACAGAGATTGGACACTCTGATACAGTGTACAGAGATTGGACACTCTGATACAGTGTACAGAGGTTGGACACTCTGAGACAGTGTACAGAGAATGGACACTCTGTGACAGTGTACAGAGGTTGGACACTGTGAGGCAGTGTACAGCGATTGGAGACTCTGAGACAGTGTACAGAGATTGGAGACTCTGAGGCAGTGTACAGCGAATGGACACTCTGAGACAGTGTACAGAGATTGGAGACTCAGGCAGTATACAGAGATTGGAGACTCTGAGGCTGCGTACACAGAATGGACACTCTGAAACAGTGCACAGAGAATGGACACTCTTAGGCAGTGTACAGAGGTTGGATCCAGTGAGGCAGCGTACAGAGAATGGACACTCTGAGGCAGTGTACAGAGAATGGAGACTCTGAGGCAGTGTACAGAGGTTGGACACTGTGAGGCAGTGTACAGAGATTGGACACTCTGAGGCAGTGTACAGAAGTTGGGAACTCTGAGGCAGCGTACAGAGAATGGACTCTCTGAGGCAGTGTACAGAGATTGGACACTGTGAGGCAGTGTACAGAGGTTGGACACTGTGAGGCAGCGTACAGAGGTGGGACACTGTGAGGCAGTGTACAGGGGTTCGACACTGTGAGGCAGTGTACAGAGGTTGGACACTGTGAGGCAGTGTACAGAGGTTGGACACTCTGAGACAGTGTACAGAGGTTGGACACTCTGAGGCAGTGTACAGGGGTGGGACACTGTGAGGCAGTGTACAGAGGTTGGACACTGTGAGGCAGTGTACAGGGGTTGGACACTGTGAGGCAGTGTACAGGGGTTGGACACTCTGAGGCAGCGTACAGAGGTTGGACACTCTGAGGCAGTGTACAGAGATTGGACACTCTGAGACAGTGTACAGAGACTGGAGACTCTGAGGCAGTGTACAGCGAATGGACACTCTGAGACAGTGTACAGAGATTGGAGACCCTGAGGCAGTATACAGAGATTGGAGACTCTGAGGCTGCGTACACAGAATGGACACTCTGAAACAGTGCACAGAGAATGGACACTCTGAGGCAGTGTACAGAGAATGGACATTCTGAGGCAGCGTACAGAGGTTGGACACTGTGAGGCAGTGTACAGGGGTTCGACACTGTGAGGCAGTGTACAGAGATTGGACACTCTGAGACAGTGTACAGAGGTTGGACACTGTGAAGCAGTGTACAGAGGTTGGACACTCTGAGACAGTGTACAGAGAATGGACACTCTGAGACAGTGTACAGAGGTTGGACACTTTGAGACTGTGTACAGAGATTGGACACTCTGAGGCAGTGTACAGAGAATGGACATTCTGAGACAGTGTACAGAGGTTGGACACTGTGAAGCAGTGGACAGAGGTTGGACACTCTGAGACAGTGTACAGAGAATGGACACTCTGAGACAGTGTACAGAGGTTGGACACTTTGAGACTGTGTACAGAGATTGGACACTCTGAGGCAGTGTACAGAGATTGGACACTCTGAGACAGTGTACAGAGGTTGGACACTGTGAGGCAGTGTCCAGGGGTTGGACACTCTGAGGCAGCGTACAGAGGTTGGACACTGTGTGGTAGCGTACAGAGATTGGACACTGTGAGGCAGTGTACAGAGGTTGGACACTCTGAGGCAGTGTACAGAGGTTGGACACTCTGAGGCAGTGTACAGAGATTGGACACTGTGAGGCAGTGTACAGCGATTGGATACTGTGAGGCAGCGTACAGAGGTTGGGCACTCTGAGGCAGTGTACACAAGTTGGACACTCAGAGGCAGTGTACAGAGATTGGACACTGTGAGGCAGTGTACAGAGATTGGACACTTTGAGGCAGTGTACAGAGGTTGGACACTGTGAGGCAGCGTACAGAGGTTGGGCACTCTGAGGCAGTGTACAGAGGTTGGACACTGTGAGGCAGTGTACAGCGATTGGACACTCTGGGGCTGTGTACAGCGATTGGACACTCTGAGGCAGTGTACAGAGGTTGGACACTGTGAGGCAGTGTACAGAGGTTGGACACTGTGAGGCAGTGTACAGAGATTGGACACTGTGAGGCAACGTACAGAGAATGGACACTCTGAGGCAGTGTACATAGATTGGAGGCAGTGTACAGAAGTTGGACACTCTGAGGCAGTGTACACAAGTTGGACACTCAGAGGCAGTGTACAGTGATTGGACACTGTGAGGCAGTTTACAGAGATTGGACACTTTGTGGCAGTGTACAGAGGTTGGACACTGTGAGGCAGTGTACAGAGGTTGGACACTGTGAGGCAGTGTACAGAGGTTGGACACTGTGAGGCAGTGTACAGAGATTGGACACTTTGTGGCAGTGTACAGAGTTTGGACACTGTGAGGCAGCGTACAGAGGTTGGGCACTCTGAGGCAGTGTACACAAGTTGGACACTTTGAGGCAGTGTACAGAGGTTGGACACTGTGAGGCAGTGTACAGCGATTGGACACTCTGAAGCTGTGTACAGCGATTGGACACTCTGAGGCAGTGTACAGAGGTTGGACACTGTGAGGCAGTGTACAGAGGTTGGACACTGTGAGGCAGTGTACAGAGGTTGGACACTGTGAGGCAGCGTACAGAGGTTGGGCACTCTGAGGCAGTGTACACAAGTTGGACACTTTGAGGCAGTGTACAGAGGTTGGACACTCTGAGGCAGTGTACAGAGGTTGGGCACTCTGAGGCAGTGTACACAAGTTGGACACTTTGAGGCAGTGTACAGAGGTTGGACACTGTGAGGCAGTGTACAGCGATTGGACACTCTGAAGCTGTGTACAGCGATTGGACACTCTGAGGCAGTGTACAGAGGTTGGACACTGTGAGGCAGTGTACAGAGGTTGGACACTGTGAGGCAGTGTACAGAGGTTGGACACTGTGAGGCAGCGTACAGAGGTTGGGCACTCTGAGGCAGTGTACACAAGTTGGACACTTTGAGGCAGTGTACAGAGGTTGGACACTGTGAGGCAGTGTACAGCGATTGGACACTCTGAAGCTGTGTACAGCGATTGGACACTCTGAGGCAGTGTACAGAGATTGGAGACTCTGAGGCAGTATACAGAGATTGGAGACTCTGAGGCTGCGTACACAGAATGGACACTCTGAAACAGTGCACAGAGAATGGACACTCTGAGGCAGTGTACAGAGAATGGACATTCTGAGGCAGCGTACAGAGGTTGGACACTGTGAGGCAGTGTACAGGGGTTCGACACTGTGAGGCAGTGTACAGAGATTGGACACTCTGAGACAGTGTACAGAGGTTGGACACTGTGAAGCAGTGTTCAGAGGTTGGACACTCTGAGACAGTGTACAGAGAATGGACACTCTGAGACAGTGTACAGAGGTTGGACACTTTGAGACTGTGTACAGAGATTGGACACTCTGAGGCAGTGTACAGAGAATGGACATTCTGAGACAGTGTACAGAGGTTGGACACTGTGAAGCAGTGGACAGAGGTTGGACACTCTGAGACAGTGTACAGAGAATGGACACTCTGAGACAGTGTACAGAGGTTGGACACTTTGAGACTGTGTACAGAGATTGGACACTCTGAGGCAGTGTACAGAGATTGGACACTCTGAGACAGTGTACAGAGGTTGGACACTGTGAGGCAGTGTCCAGGGGTTGGACACTCTGAGGCAGCGTACAGAGGTTGGACACTGTGTGGTAGCGTACAGAGATTGGACACTGTGAGGCAGTGTACAGAGGTTGGACACTCTGAGGCAGTGTACAGAGGTTGGACACTCTGAGGCAGTGTACAGAGATTGGACACTGTGAGGCAGTGTACAGCGATTGGATACTGTGAGGCAACGTACAGAGAATGGACACTCTGAGGCAGCGTACAGAGGTTGGGCACTCTGAGGCAGTGTACACAAGTTGGACACTCAGAGGCAGTGTACAGAGATTGGACACTGTGAGGCAGTGTACAGAGATTGGACACTTTGAGGCAGTGTACAGAGGTTGGACACTGTGAGGCAGCGTACAGAGGTTGGGCACTCTGAGGCAGTGTACAGAGGTTGGACACTGTGAGGCAGTGTACAGCGATTGGACACTCTGGGGCTGTGTACAGCGATTGGACACTCTGAGGCAGTGTACAGAGGTTGGACACTGTGAGGCAGTGTACAGAGGTTGGACACTGTGAGGCAGTGTACAGAGATTGGACACTGTGAGGCAACGTACAGAGAATGGACACTCTGAGGCAGTGTACATAGATTGGAGGCAGTGTACAGAAGTTGGACACTCTGAGGCAGTGTACACAAGTTGGACACTCAGAGGCAGTGTACAGTGATTGGACACTGTGAGGCAGTTTACAGAGATTGGACACTTTGTGGCAGTGTACAGAGGTTGGACACTGTGAGGCAGTGTACAGAGGTTGGACACTGTGAGGCAGTGTACAGAGGTTGGACACTGTGAGGCAGTGTACAGAGATTGGACACTTTGTGGCAGTGTACAGAGTTTGGACACTGTGAGGCAGCGTACAGAGGTTGGGCACTCTGAGGCAGTGTACACAAGTTGGACACTTTGAGGCAGTGTACAGAGGTTGGACACTGTGAGGCAGTGTACAGCGATTGGACACTCTGAAGCTGTGTACAGCGATTGGACACTCTGAGGCAGTGTACAGAGGTTGGACACTGTGAGGCAGTGTACAGAGGTTGGACACTGTGAGGCAGTGTACAGAGGTTGGACACTGTGAGGCAGCGTACAGAGGTTGGGCACTCTGAGGCAGTGTACACAAGTTGGACACTTTGAGGCAGTGTACAGAGGTTGGACACTCTGAGGCAGTGTACAGAGGTTGGGCACTCTGAGGCAGTGTACACAAGTTGGACACTTTGAGGCAGTGTACAGAGGTTGGACACTGTGAGGCAGTGTACAGCGATTGGACACTCTGAAGCTGTGTACAGCGATTGGACACTCTGAGGCAGTGTACAGAGGTTGGACACTGTGAGGCAGTGTACAGAGGTTGGACACTGTGAGGCAGTGTACAGAGGTTGGACACTGTGAGGCAGCGTACAGAGGTTGGGCACTCTGAGGCAGTGTACACAAGTTGGACACTTTGAGGCAGTGTACAGAGGTTGGACACTGTGAGGCAGTGTACAGCGATTGGACACTCTGAAGCTGTGTACAGCGATTGGACACTCTGAGGCAGTGTACAGAGGTTGGACACTGTGAGGCAGTGTACAGAGGTTGGACACTGTGAGGCAGTGTACAGAGATTGGACACTCTGAGGCAGTGTACAGAAGTTGGACACTCTGAGGCAGTGTACAGAGGTTGGACACTGTGAGGCAGTGTACAGCGATTGGACACTCTGAAGCTGTGTACAGCGATTGGACACTCTGAGGCAGTGTACAGAGGTTGGACACTGTGAGGCAGTGTACAGAGGTTGGACACTGTGAGGCAGTGGACAGAGGTTGGACACTGTGAGGCAGTGTACAGTGATTGGACACTGTGAGGCAGTGTACAGCGATTGGAGACTCTGAGGCAGTGTACAGAGGTTGGACACTCTGAGGCAGCGTACAGAGGTTGGACACTCTGAGGCAGTGTACAGAGATTGGACACTGTGAGGCAGTGTACAGTGATTGGACACTGTGAGGCAGTGTACAGCGATTGGAGACTCTGAGGCAGTGTACAGAGGTTGGACACTCTGAGGCAGCGTACAGAGGTTGGACACTCTGAGGCAGTGTACAGAGGTTGGACACTGTGAGGCAGCGTACAGAGGTTGGGCACTCTGAGGCAGTGTACACAAGTTGGACACTCAGAGGCAGTGTACAGAGGTTGGACATTGTGAGTCAGTGTACAGGGTTTGTACACTCTGAGGCAGTGTACACAGATTGGAGACTCTGAGGCAGTGTACAGAGATTGGACACTGTGAGACAGCGTACAGAGATTGGGCACTCTGAGACAGTATACAGGGGTTGGACACTCTGAGGCAGTGTACAGAGGATGGAAACTGTGAGGCAGTGTACAGAGATTGGACACTTTGAGGCAGTGTACAGAGGTTGGACACTGTGAGGCAGTGTACAGAGATTGGACACTCTGAGGCAGTGTACAGAGGTTGGACACTGTGAGGCAGTGTACAGCGATTGGACACTCTGAGGCTGTGTACAGCGATTGGACACTCTGAGGCAGTGTACAGAGGTTGGACACTGTGAGGCAGTGTACAGAGGTTGGACACTGTGAGGCAGTGGACAGAGGTTGGACACTGTGAGGCAGTGTACAGAGGTTGGACACTGTGAGGCAGTGTACAGTGATTGGACACTGTGAGGCAGTGTACAGCGATTGGAGACTCTGAGGCAGTGTACAGAGGTTGGACACTCTGAGGCAGCGTACAGAGGTTGGACACTCTGAGGCAGTGTACAGAGATTGGACACTGTGAGGCAGTGTACAGCGATTGGACACTCTGAGACAGTGTACAGAGAATGGACACTCTGTGACAGTGTACAGAGAATGGACACTCTGAGACAGTGTACAGAGATTGGAGACTCTGAGGCAGTGTACAGCGAATGGACACTCTGAGACAGTGTACAGAGATTGGAGACTCAGGCAGTATACAGAGATTAGAGACTCTGAGGCTGCGTACACAGAATGGACACTCTGAAACAGTGCACAGAGAATGGACACTCTTAGGCAGTGTTCAGAGGTTGGATACAGTGAGGCAGCGTACAGAGAATGGACACTCTGAGGCAGTGTACAGCGATTGGACACTGTGAGGCAGTGTACCGAGGTTGGACACTGTGAGACAGTGTACAGAGCTTGGACACACTGACGCAGTGTACAGAGGTTGAACACTGTGAGGCAGTGTACAGAGAATGGACACTCTGAGACTGTGTACAGAGGTTGGACACTCTGAGGCAGTGTACAGCGATTGGACACAGTGAGGCAGTGTACCGAGGTTGGACACTGTGAGACAGTGTACAGAGCTTGGACACACTGACGCAGTGTACAGAGGTTGAACACTGTGAGGCAGTGTACAGAGAATGGACACTCTGAGACTGTGTACAGAGGTTGGACACTCTGAGGCAGTGTACAGAGATTGGACACTGTGAGGCAGTGTACAGAGGTTGGACACTCTGAGGCAGTGGACAGAGATTGGATACTCTGAGACTGTGTACAGAGGTTGGACACTCTGAGGCAGCGTACAGAGATTGGACACTCTGAGGCAGTGTACAGAGGTTGGACACTGTGAGGCAGTGTACAGAGGTTGAACACTGTGAGGCAGTGTACAGGGGTTGGACACTGTGAGGCAGTGTACACAATTTGGACACTCAGAGGCAGTGTACAGAGGTTGGACACTGTGAGTCAGTGTACACGGTTTGGACACTCTGAGGCAGCGTACAGAGGTTGGGCACTCTGAGGCAGTGTACACAGATTGGAGACTCTGAGGCAGTGTACAGAGATTGGAAACTGTGAGGCAGCGTACAGAGATTGGACACTCTGAGGCAGTGTACAGAGGATGGAAACTGTGAGGCAGTGTACAGAGATTGGACACTTTGAGGCAGTGTACAGAGGTTGGACACTGTGAGGCAGTGTACAGCGATTGGACACTCTGAGGCTGTGTACAGCGATTGGACACTCTGAGGCAGTGTACAGAGGTTGGACACTGTGAGGCAGTGTACAGAGGTTGGACACTGTGAGGCAGTGTACAGAGGTTGGACACTGTGAGGCAGTGTACAGAGGTTGGACACTGTGAGGCAGTGTACAGAGGTTGGACACTGTGAGGCAGTGTACAGAGGTTGGACACTCTGATACAGTGTACAGAGATTGGACACTCTGAGACAGTGTACAGTGGTTGGACACTGTGAGGCAACGTACAGAGAATGGACACTCTGAGGCAGTGTACATAGATTGGAGACCCTGAGGCAGCGGACAGAGATTGGACACTCTGAGACAGTTTACAGAGATTGGACACTCTGGGACAGTGTAAGAGAATGGACACTCTGAGACAGTATACAGAGATTGGAGACTCTGTGGCAGTGTACAGCGAATGGACACTCTGAAACAGTGCACAGAGATTTGAGACTCAGGCAGTATACAGAGATTGGAGACTCTGAGGCAGTGTACAGCGAATGGACACTCTGAAACAGTGCACAGAGAATGGACACTCTTAGGCAGTGTACAGAGGTTGGATACAGTGAGGCAGCGTACAGAGAATGGACACTCTGAGACAGTGTACAGCGAATGGACACTCTGAAACAGTGCACAGAGAATGGACACTCTTAGGCAGTGTACAGAGGTTGGATACAGTGAGGCAGTGTACAGAGAATGGAGACTCTGAGGCAGTGTACAGAGATTGGACACTGTGAGGCAGTGAACGGGGGTTGGACTCTCTGAGGCAGTGTACAGAGAATGGACACTCTGAGACAGTGTACAGAGATTGGACACTCTGAGGCAGTGTACAGAAGTTTGGAACTCTGAGGCAGCGTACAGAGAATGGACTCTCTGAGGCAGTGTACAGAGATTGGACACTCTGAGGCAGTGTACATAGATTGGACACTGTGAGGCAGTGTACAGAGGTTGGACACTGTGAGGCAGCATACAGAGGTGGGACACTGTGAGGCAGTGTACAGAGGTTGGACACGCCGAGGCTGTGTACAGAGGTTGGACACTCTGAGACAGTGTACAGAGGTTGGACACTCTGAGGCAGTGTACAGGGGTTCGACACTGTGAGGCAGTGTACAGAGGTTGGACACTGCGAGGCAGTGTACAGAGGTTGGACACTCTGAGACAGTGTACAGAGGTTGGACACTCTGAGGCAGTGTACAGGGGTGGGACACTGTGAGGCAGTGTACAGAGGTTGGACACTGTGAGGCAGTGTACAGGGGTTGGACACTCTGAGGCAGCGTACAGAGGTTGGACACTCTGAGGCAGTGTACAGAGATTGGACACTCTGAGACAGTGTACAGAGACTGGAGACTCTGAGGCAGTGTACAGCGAATGGACACTCTGAGACAGTGTACAGAGATTGGAGACTCTGAGGCAGTGTACAGCGAATGGACACTCTGAGACAGTGTACAGAGATTGGAGACTCAGGCAGTATACAGAGATTAGAGACTCTGAGGCTGCGTACACAGAATGGACACTCTGAAACAGTGCACAGAGAATGGACACTCTTAGGCAGTGTTCAGAGGTTGGATACAGTGAGGCAGCGTACAGAGAATGGACACTCTGAGGCAGTGTACAGCGATTGGACACTGTGAGGCAGTTTACAGAGGTTGGACACTCTGAGACAGTGTACAGCGATTGGACACAGTGAGGCAGTGTACAGACGTTGGACACTGTGAGGCAGTTTACAGAGGTTGGACACAGTGAGGCAGTGTACCGAGGTTGGACACTGTGAGACAGTGTACAGAGCTTGGACACTCTGACGCAGTGTACAGAGATTGGACACTGTGAGGCAGTGTACAGAGAATGGACACTCTGAGACTGTGTACAGAGGTTGGACACTGTGACGCAGTGTACAGAGGTTGAACACTGTGAGGCAGTGTACAGAGAATGGACACTCTGAGACTGTGTACAGAGGTTGGACACTGTGAGGCAGTGTACAGAGGTTGGACACTCTGAGGCAGTTGCCAGAGATTGGATACTCTGAGACTGTGTACAGAGGTTGGACACTCTGAGGCAGCGTACAGAGATTGGACACTCTGAGGCAGTGTACAGAGGTTGGACACTGTGAGGCAGTGTACAGAGGTTGAACACTGTGAGGCAGTGTACAGGGGTTGGACACTGTGAGGCAGTGTACATAATTTGGACACTCAGAGGCAGTGTACAGAGGTTGGACACTGTGAGTCAGTGTACACGGTTTGGACACTCTGAGGCAGCGTACAGAGGTTGGGCACTCTGAGGCAGTGTACACAGATTGGAGACTCTGAGGCAGTGTACAGAGATTGGAAACTGTGAGGCAGCGTACAGAGATTGGACACTCTGAGGCAGTGTACAGAGGATGGAAACTGTGAGGCAGTGTACAGAGATTGGACACTTTGAGGCAGTGTACAGAGGTTGGACACTGTGAGGCAGTGTACAGCGATTGGACACTCTGAGGCTGTGTACAGCGATTGGACACTCTGAGGCAGTGTACAGAGGTTGGACACTGTGAGGCAGTGTACAGAGGTTGGACACTGTGAGGCAGTGTACAGAGGTTGGACACTGTGAGGCAGTGTACAGAGGTTGGACACTGTGAGGCAGTGTACAGAGGTTGGACACTGTGAGGCAGTGTACAGAGGTTGGACACTCTGATACAGTGTACAGAGATTGGACACTCTGAGACAGTGTACAGTGGTTGGACACTGTGAGGCAACGTACAGAGAATGGACACTCTGAGGCAGTGTACATAGATTGGAGACCCTGAGGCAGTGGACAGAGATTGGACACTCTGAGACAGTTTACAGAGATTGGACACTCTGGGACAGTGTAAGAGAATGGACACTCTGAGACAGTATACAGAGATTGGAGACTCTGTGGCAGTGTACAGCGAATGGACACTCTGAAACAGTGCACAGAGATTTGAGACTCAGGCAGTATACAGAGATTGGAGACTCTGAGGCAGTGTACAGCGAATGGACACTCTGAAACAGTGCACAGAGAATGGACACTCTTAGGCAGTGTACAGAGGTTGGATACAGTGAGGCAGCGTACAGAGAATGGACACTCTGAGGCAGTGTACAGAGAATGGACACTCTGAGGCAGTGTACAGAGATTGGAGACTCTGTGACAGTGTACAGAGGTTGGACACTTTGAGGCAGTGTACAGAGATTGGAGACTCTGAGACAGTGTACAGCGAATGGACACTCTGAAACAGTGCACAGAGAATGGACACTCTTAGGCAGTGTACAGAGGTTGGATACAGTGAGGCAGTGTACAGAGAATGGAGACTCTGAGGCAGTGTACAGAGATTGGACACTGTGAGGCAGTGAACGGGGGTTGGACTCTCTGAGGCAGTGTACAGAGAATGGACACTCTGAGACAGTGTACAGAGATTGGACACTCTGAGGCAGTGTACAGAAGTTTGGAACTCTGAGGCAGCGTACAGAGAATGGACTCTCTGAGGCAGTGTACAGAGATTGGACACTCTGAGGCAGTGTACATAGATTGGACACTGTGAGGCAGTGTACAGAGGTTGGACACTGTGAGGCAGCATACAGAGGTGGGACACTGTGAGGCAGTGTACAGAGGTTGGACACGCCGAGGCTGTGTACAGAGGTTGGACACTCTGAGACAGTGTACAGAGGTTGGACACTCTGAGGCAGTGTACAGGGGTTCGACACTGTGAGGCAGTGTACAGAGGTTGGACACTGTGAGGCAGTGTACAGAGGTTGGACACTCTGAGACAGTGTACAGAGGTTGGACACTCTGAGGCAGTGTACAGGGGTGGGACACTGTGAGGCAGTGTACAGAGGTTGGACACTGTGAGGCAGTGTACAGGGGTTGGACACTCTGAGGCAGCGTACAGAGGTTGGACACTCTGAGGCAGTGTACAGAGATTGGACACTCTGAGACAGTGTACAGAGACTGGAGACTCTGAGGCAGTGTACAGCGAATGGACACTCTGAGACAGTGTACAGAGATTGGAGACTCTGAGGCAGTATACAGAGATTGGAGACTCTGAGGCTGCGTACACAGAATGGACACTCTGAAACAGTGCACAGAGAATGGACACTCTGAGGCAGTGAACAGAGAATGGACATTCTGAGGCAGCGTACAGAGGTTGGACACTGTGAGGCAGTGTACAGGGGTTCGACACTGTGAGGCAGTGTACAGAGGTTGGACACTGTGAAGCAGTGGACAGAGGTTGGACACTCTGAGACAGTGTACAGAGGTTGGACACTTTGAGACTGTGTACAGAGATTGGACACGCTGAGGCAGTGTACAGAGATTGGACACTCTGAGACAGTGTACAGAGGTTGGACACTGTGAGGCAGTGTACAGGGGTTGGACACTGTGAGGCAGTGTACAGAGGTTGGACACTGTGAGGCAGTGTCCAGGGGTTGGACACTCTGAGGCAGCGTACAGAGGTTGGACACTGTGAGGCAGTGTACAGAGATTGGACACTGTGAGGCAGTGTACAGAGGTTGGACACTCTGAGGCAGTGTCCAGAGGTTGGACACTGTGAGGCAGTGTACAGAGATTGGAGACTCTGAGGCAGTGTACAGAGGTTGGACACTCTGAGGCAGTGTCCAGAGGTTGGACACTGTGAGGCAGTGTACAGAGATTGGACACTGTGAGGCAGTGTACAGAGGTTGGACACTCTGAGACAGTGTACAGAGACTTGACACTCTGAGGCAGTGTACAGAGGTTGGACACTGTGAGGCAGTGTACAGAGGTTGGACACTGTGAGGCAGCGTACAGAGGTTGGACACTGTGAGGCAGTGTCCAGGGGTTGGACACTGTGAGGCAGTGTCCAGAGATTCGACACTGTGAGGCAGTGTACAGAGGTTGGACACTGTGAGGCAGTGTCCAGGGGTTGGACACTGTGAGGCAGCGTACAGGGGTTGGACACTGTGAGGCAGTGTCCAGGGGTTGGACACTCTGAGGCAGTGTACAGAGGTTGGACACTGTGAGGCAGTGTCCAGGGGTTGGACACTGTGAGGCAGCGTACAGGGGTTGGACACTGTGAGGCAGTGTCCAGGGGTTGGACACTCTGAGGCAGTGTACAGAGGTTGGACACTCTGAGACAGCGTACAGAGATTGGACACTGTGAGGCAGTGTACAGAGGTTGGACACTCTGAGGCAGCGTACAGAGATTGGACACTGTGAGGCAGCGTACAGAGGTTGGACACTCTGAGGCAGTGTACAGAGATTGGACACTGTGAGGCAGCGTACAGAGGTTGGAGACTCTGTGACAGTGTACAGAGGTTGGACACTGTGAGGCAACGTACAGAGAATGGACACTCTGAGGCAGTGTACATAGATTGGAGACAGTGTACAGGGGTTGGACACTGTGAGGCAGTGTACAGAGGTTGGGCACTCTGAGGCAGTGTACAGAGGTTGGACACTGTGAGGCAGTGTACAGAGGTTGGACACTCTGAGGCAGTGTACAGAGGTTGGGCACTCTGAGGCAGGGTACAGAAGTTGGACACTGTGAGGCAGTGTACAGAGGTTGGGCACTCTGAGGCAGTGTACAGAGGTTGGACACTCTGAGGCAGTGTACAGGGGTTGGACACTGTGAGGCAGTGTACAGGGGTTGGACACTCTGAGGCAGTGTACAGAGGTTGGACACTCTGAGGCAGTGTACAGGGGTTGGACACTGTGAGGCAGTGTACAGGGGTTGGACACTGTGAGGCAGTGTACAGGGGTTGGACACTCTGAGGCAGTGTACAGAGGTTGGACACTCTGAGGCAGTGTACAGGGGTTGGACACTGTGAGGCAGTGTACAGAGGTTGGACACTCTGAGGCAGTGTACAGAGGTTGGACACTCTGAGACAGTGTACAGAGGTTGGACACTGTGAGGCAGTGTACAGAGGTTGGACACTCTGAGACAGTGTACAGAGGTTGGACACTCTGAGGCAGTGTACAGAGGTTGGACACTCTGAGGCAGTGTACAGGGGTTGGACACTGTGAGGCAGTGTACAGCGATTGGAGACTCTGAGGCAGTGTACAGAGGTTGGACACTGTGAGGCAGTGTACAGAGATTGGATACTTTGAGGCAACGTACAGAGAATGGACACTCTGAGGCAGTGTACATAGATTGGAGACTCTAAGGCAGTGTACAGAGATTGGACACTCTGAGACAGTGTACAGAGGTTGGACACTCTTAGGCAGTGTACAGAGATTGGACACTGTGAGGTAGTGTACAGAAATTGGACACTCTGAGACAGTGTACAGAGATTGGACACTGTGAGGCAGTGTACAGAGGTTGGACACTCTGAGGCAGTGTACAGAGGTTGGACACTCTGAGACAGTGTACAGAGGTTGGACATTCTGAGGCAGTGTACAAAGATTGGACACTCTGAGGCAGTGTACAGAGATTGGAGACTCTGTGACAGTGTACAGAGGTTGGACACTCTGAGGCAGTGTACAGAGATTGGAGTCTCTGAGGCAGCGTACAGAGAATGGACACTCTGAGGCAGTGTACAGAGGTTGGACACTGTGAGGCAGTGTACAGAGATTGGATACTCTGAGGCAGTGTACAGAGGTTGGACACTCTGAGACAGTGTACAGAGATTGGACACTGTGAGGCAGTGTACAGAGGTTGGACACTCTGAGGCAGCGTACAGAGGTTGGACACTGTGAGGCAGTGTACAGAGGTTGGACACTCTGAGGCAGTGTACAGGGGTGGGACACTGTGAGGCAGTGTACAGAGGTTGGACACTGTGAGGCAGTGTACAGAGATTGGAGACTCTGAGGCAGTGTACAGGGGTTGGACACTCTGAGGCAGCGTACAGCGATTGGACACTGTGAGGCTGTTGTGTTATGCTGCTTTGGGTAACACAGGCTGCTACTTGACGCAGTTTTAACTAAAGGGTGCTCCAGATCTGAAATGAGTGCAATGTGTTTATTGAACTATTCACACAGTTCTCAAGTGAGTTTGACTCTCTGCTAATCTAACTGTAGTAACTCAGTCTAACTGTAGCAGCTTGCTCTAAGCCACGTGCTGGGGTGTGGTGCTGCTGATCAACCCTGTCTAACTCTCTAGATGTCTGTCTGTGGAAAGAGGCAGGGTTTGAGTGCCTCATCCCTTTTAAAGTGTTTATGTCATGCCCCCTGGTGGTGATTCCACCTCTGAGTGTCCTGACTGCCCATTGGTTGTGTCCTATTCTGAGTGTTCATTGGTTTGCATATCATGACATCTCCCCTTTTTTTGTAGATGTATATACATGTGAGTGTGTCTGTGTAATGTGACTGACTGAGGAATACAGAACAGAACAAACAAAACAAATGCTCATAAGTCCAGTCTCTGAGGCTTGCGCCTGATCCTCGTCGACCGCCGGAGAGGTGGTGGAGGGGATGACGGTGTCTTGACAGGCAAGTGGGAGGCACGACGGGTGGCCTCGTGGTGCGAGGTGGCTGGAGGTGGCAATTCGACATGTGGAAATGGAGGGAAAGTGGTTGTGGGCAAGCAACTTTTTGCAGTGCCCTTCGATTCCTTCGCACAATGGAACCATCAGCCATACGTATGACATAGGATCTGGGCGCGGCCTGTCGAACAACGACAGCCAGAGCAGACCACCCACCATCCGGTACCTTAATCCTGACCGTGTCTGCCGGGGATAGCACGGCCAGATCGGTGGCATGTGCGTCATAGCCCTGCTTTTGCTGGTTTCGGAGCTGCTGCACCTTCTGCAGCACCGGGAGGTGGTCAAGGTTGGGCAGGTGTAGGGCTGGAAGCGTCGTCCGCAGGTCCCTGTTCATCAGCAGTTGAGCTGGCGACATGCCAATGGACAAGGGAGTCGCCCAGTACGCAAGTAGTGCAAGGTGTATGTCGGAAGCGGAGTCCGAGGCCTTGCGGACGAGCTGCTTAACGATGGGCACCCCTTTCTCGACTTTGCCATTGGACTGCGGATAGTGCGGACTGGAGGTGACATGCCTGAAATTGTAGCTGTTGGCAAACGTGGACCATTCTCGCCAGCGGAAGCACGGGCCATTGTCGCTCATGACGGTGTTCGGAATGCTGTGCCGTGAGAATGTCTCTTTAAGCGCTTTGATGATGGTCCGTGAGGTGAGGTCTGGCAGCTTCAGCACCTCCGGATAGTTCGAAAAGTAATCGATGATTAAGATATAGTCGTGACCATTCACGTGGAATAGGTCAATGCCAACCTTGGACCACGGAGAGGTCTCTAGGTCACGTGGTTGGAGCGCCTCCTTGCTCTGCGCTGGCTGGAACCTCTGACAGGTTTCGCCGTTCAGGACCATGTCCGTGATGTCCTGGTTAATGCCAGGCCAGTAGACAGCTTGCCGGGCCCTGCGTCTGCACTTTTCTACGCCCAGGTGTCCCTCATGAATCTGCCGCAGCACCATGCTCTGGAGACGTAGCGGGATGACTATCCTGTCCAGCTTGGGCAGGATGCCACCGATCAACGTCAGGTCGTCCTTGACGTTGTAGAATTGAGGGCATTGTCCTTTCTGCCAGCCATTGCGGAGGTTGTGGATGACTCTTTGGCCGTCTCTTCTCGGATGAGAACGATCTTCTCATCTGTTGCCGGGAGAGTGCTTGCACACAGTGTACCTGCAATTCAATGTGCTGGATGATCTCCAGTGGTTCACTGGGTGAGTTGACGGAGCGGGACAATGCATCGGCGATGATGAGCTCCTTGCCAGGTGTGTACACCAAATTGAAATCATACCTCCAGAGTTTGGGCAGAATTCTCTGCAAACGAGGCGTCACGTCGTTCAGGTCCTTTTGGATGACGTGGACCAGAGGCCTATGATCCATCCCAACGGTAAATGTTGGCAAGCCGTAGACATAATCATAAAATTTGAGGATGCCGGTGAGAAGACCTAAACACTCCTTCTCAATCTGCGCATATCTGGTCTCAGTGGGTGTCATTGCCCATGACGCATATGCTATTGGTACCCAGGATGACATGTCGTCTCTTTGAAGCAACACCACCCCAATGCCATCCTGACTCGCATCTGTGGATATCTTGGTCTCTTGGTCTGGGTCAAAGAATGCAAGGACGGGTGCAGTGGTGAGCTTGGCTTTCAGCTCCAGCCACTCTGTTCGGTGCTCCGCCGTCCACTCAAAGGCGGTTGATTTTTCACCAGGTTGCGTAGGGCCGTGGTGTGTGTGGCCAAATTCGGGATGAACTTGCCAAGGAAATGGACCATTCCCAGGAAGCGCAGTACTGCCTTCTTGTCCTCGGGACTTTCATTGCCTCGATGGCTTTAATTTTGTCTGTGTCCGGGCGCTCACCGTGTTGCCAAATCTGATCGCCCAGGAACTTCAGCGTGGATGTCCCAAAACAGCACTTGGACCTGTTTAGCTTGAGGCCATGTTCATGTATGCGTCGGAATACTTTCTTGAGTCGCGACACAAGTTGCTCTGGGGTTGTGGACCAGATTATGATATCGTTAACGTAGACACAAACTCCTTCTATTCCCTTCCATGATGCGATGGAAAATCTCTGACGCCGAGATGATGCCAAATGGCATTCGGTTGTAGCAGAATCTGGCAAAAGGCGTGTTGAAGATGCAGAGACTTCTGCTGGATTCTTCAAGTTGGATTTGCCAAAATCCTTGGGATGCGTCCAATTTTGTGAAGAAGCACGCGTGTGTCATCTCACTCGTGATTTCTTCCCTCTTCGGGATGGGGTAATGTTCCCGCATAATGTTTTTGTTTAGACCCTTGGGGTCAATGCAGATGCGTAGGTCTCCCGAAGGCTTCTTTACGCACACCACCGAGCTGACCCAGTCGGTTGGTTCTGTGACCTTGGAGATGATGCCTTTTTGTTGTAGACTCGTGGGCTCGGCCTTCAGGCGCTCTCAGTGGAGCAGGGACCCGTCGTGGTGCGTGGACCACTGGCTTGGCATCAGGCCGCAGGAGAATCTTGTACTCGTACGGCAGCGTGCCCAACCCGCTAAATACTGGGTTAGGATGTCGTCGATGCTGGCCTGAAGATCCGAATAGGACGCGTCGTGGTGTAGACCCTTTGAATGAGGTTCAGTTGCTTGCAGGCGTGCGCACTCAGGCAGGGACACCCTGTCTGGTTTAACAATCTCGAAGCGTAAACTTGCTTGTGTGTGTCGGCTGGACACCTGCAGATGGCAGGACCCCAGTGCCTTGATTGCATTTCCATTGTAGTCCAGGAGTTTGCAGGCAGCTGGAAGGATTGTGGGGGCTTCTTGATTCTCTTGAAGTCCACCTGTGAAATCAGGTTGGCGGAGGCACCTGTGTCCAGTTTGAACTGGATGGGGCAGTGATTGTCCTTCATCACCGCTCGCCATTCGTCCTCGGAATCCACGGCCAGGATTGATTGGACTCACGATGTGTCCGGTGTGGTGTATTCGCATTTCGTAATAATGCCCACTCGGTAAGTGTTGTCCAGGTATTCATAGAACATAGAAAAATACAGCACAGAACAGGCCCTTCGGCCCACGATGTTGTGCCGAACTTTTGTCCTAGATTAAGAACAAATTAATCTACACCCCATCATTCTACCGTAATCCATGTACCTATCCAATAGCTGCTTGAAGGTCCCTAATGTTTCCGACTCAACTACTTCCACAGGCAGTGCATTCCATGCCCCCACTACTCTCTGGGTAAAGAACCTCCCTCTGGCATCCCCCCTATATCTTCCACCTTAAATTTATGTCCCCTTGTAATGGTTTGTTCTACCCGGGGAAAGAGTCTCTGACTGTCTACTCTATCTATTCCCCTGATCATCTTATAAACCTCTATCAAGTCTCCCCTCATCCTTCTCCGTTCTAATGAGAAAAGGCCTGGCACCCTCAAACTTTCCTCGTAAGACCTACTCTCCATTCCAGGCAACATCCTGGTAAATCTCCTTTGCACCTTTTCCAAAGCTTCCACATCCTTCCTAAAATGAGGTGACCAGAACTGTACACAGTACTCCAAATGTGGCCTTACCAAAGTTTTGTACAGCTGCATCATCACCTCACGGCTCTTAAATTCAATCCCTCTGTTAATGAACGCGAGCACACCATAGGCCTTCTTCACAGCTCTATCCACTTGAGTGGCAACTTTCAAAGATCTATGAACATAGACCCCAAGATCTCTCTGCTCCTCCACATTGCCAAGAACCCTACCGTTAACCCTGTATTCCGCATTCATATTTGTCCTTCCAAAATGGACAACCACACACTTTTCAGGGTTAAACTCCATCTGCCACTTCTCAGCCCAGCTCTGCATCCTATCTATGTCTCTTTGCAGCCGACAAAATCCCTCCTCACTATCCACAACTCCACCAATCTTCGTATCGTCTGCAAATTTACTGACCCACCCTTCAACTCCCTCATCCAAGTCATTAATGAAAATCACAAATAGCAGAGGACCCAGAACTGATCCCTGCGGTACGCCACTGGTAACTGGGATCCAGGCTGAATATTTGCCATCCACCACCACTCTCTGACTTCTATCGGTTAGCCAGTTCGTTATCAAACGGCCAAATTTCCCACTATCCCATGCCTCCTTACTTTCTGCATAAGCCTACCATGGGGAACCTTATCAAATGCCTTACTAACATCCATGTACACTACATCCACTGCTTTACCTTCATCCACGTGCTTGGTCACCTCCTCAAATAATTCAATAAGACTTGTGAGGCAAGACCTACCCCTCACAAATCCGTTCTGACTATCCCTAATCAAGCAGTGTCTTTCCAGATGCTCGGAAATCCTATCCCTCAGTACCCTTTCCATTACTTTGCCTACCACCGAAGTAATACTAACTGGCCTGTAATTCCTAGGGTTATCCTTATTCCCTTTTTTGAACAGGGGCACGACATTCGCCACTCTCCAATCCCCTGGTACCACCCCTGTTGACAGTGAGGATGAAAAGATCATTGCCAACGGCTCTGCAATTTCATCTCTTTCTTCCTATAGAATCCTTGGATATATCCCGTCAGGCCCGGGGGACTTGTCTATCCTCAAGTTTTTCAAAATGCCCAACACATCTTCCTTCCTAACAAGTATCTCCTCGAGCTTACCAGTCTGTTTCATAGAATTTGCAGTGCAGAAGGAGACCATTCGGCCCATCGAGTCTGCACCGGCTCTTGGAAAGAGCACCCTACCCAAGGTCCACACCTCCACCCTATCCCCATAACCCAGTAACCTCACCAACACTAAGGGCAATTTTGGACACTAAGGGCAATTTAGCATGGCCAATTCACCTAACCTGCACATCTTTGGACTGTGGGAGGAAACCGGAGCACCCGGAGGAAACCCACGCGCACACGGGGAGGATGTGCAGACTCCGCACAGACAGTGACCCAAGCCAGAATCGAACCTGGGACCCTGGAGCTGTGAAGCAATTGTGCTAACCACAATGCTACCGTGCTGCCCACACTGTCCTCTCCAACAATATGGCCCCTCTCATTCGTAAATACTGAAGAAAAGTACTCGTTCAAGACCTCTCCTATCTCTTCAGACTCAATACACAATCTCCCGCTACTATCTTGATCGGACCTACCCTCGCTCTAGTCATTCTCATATTTCTCACACATGTGTAAAAGGCCTTGGGGTTTTCCTTGATCCTACCCGCCAAAGATTTTTCATACCCTCTCTTAACTCTCCTAATCCCTTTCTTCAGTTCCCTCCTGGTTATCTTGTATCCCTCCAGCGCCCTGTCTGAACCTTGTTTCCTCAGCCTTACATAAGTCTCCTTTTTCCTCTTAACAAGACATTCAACCTCTCTTGTCAACCATGGTTCCCTCACTCGACCATCTCTTCCCTGCCTGACAGGGACATACATATCAAGGACACGTAGTACCTGTTCCTTGAACAAGTTCCACATTTCACTTGTGTCCTTCCCTGACAGCCTATGGTCCCAACTTATGCACTTCAGTTCTTGTCTGACAACATCGTATTTACCCTTCCCCCAATTGTAAACCTTGCCCTGTTGCACGCACCTATCCCTCTCCATTACTAAAGTGAAAGTCACAGAATTGTGGTCACTATCTCCAAAATGCTCTCCCACTAACAAATCTATCACTTGTCCTGGTTCATTACCAAGTACTAAATCCAATATTGCCCCTCCTCTGGTCGGACAATCTACATACTGTGTTAGAAAAGCTTCCTGGACACACTGCACAAACACCACCCCATCCAAACTATTTGATCTAAAGAGTTTCCACTCAATATTTGGGAAGTTAAAGTCACCCATGACTACTGCCCTGTGACTTCTGCACCTTTCCAAAATCTGTTTCCCAATCTGTTCCTCCACATCTCTGCTACTATTGGGGGGCCTATAGAAAACTCCTAACAAGGTGACTGCTCCTTTCCTATTTCTGACTTTAACCCATACTACCTCAATAGGGTGATACTCCTCGAACTGCCTTTCTGCAGCTATTATACTATCTCTAATTAACAATGCCACCCCCCACCTCTTTTACCGCCCTCTTACTCTCCTGATTCATCATCAGGATCCGTCGCACTGCCTGGATCAGAGTCGTGCATCCGGTGTTGCACACCTCTGATGTGCCGCTGTTGGAATTGGGAGCGCTGGCTCCTGATTGGTGGTGCAGATCTGCACAGGGCTGCACAGTGGTTTGGTTTCCCACAGTTTAAACAGCGTTTGCCTCTTGCAGGGCAGTTTTTTTTAAAATGGGCGGTGCCGCAGTCAGCGCCATGACGCTCAGTGCGTCGTTGCGGATGCGCGGTGCGGTTCTCGGACGTCTGCACCTGCACAGTGCGGTTTTCGGCTGCTTCGTGTTCCCGATCGCATTGCGCGTGCGTCGGGCCCCGGGAAGAGCCCGTGAAATGGCGGCTTTCGTCCATGTGGAGGCGCTGCATCCGGGAGATGGCCTGAATACGCTCCACCTCGTGGGAGGCTTGTTTTTCACTTTCTGCCGTTTTGTACTGTGAATGGCGATTTTTAGAGTGCTCATGCACAGCACACGTTTCAACCGCGACTGGCAGGGTCATGTGCTGGATTTTCAACAATTGCTCTCGCAGAGGATCAGAGTGGACTCCAAAAACGATTTGGTCTCTGATCATGGAGTCAGTGATATCACCGAAGTTGCAGGATTGCGCTAGCAGTCTAAGGTTAGTTAGATAGGAGTTGAAGGATTCGTCTTTACCTTGCAGCCTCTGCTTGAAGATGTAGCGCTCGAAGATTTTGTTGGTGTCCACCTCGCAGTGGCTGCCGAATTTGTTCAGGATGGTTTGGTGCTTCGTTTTGTCCTGCCCTTCGGAAAAGTGAAAGGAGTTGAAGATCTCTATCGCATGGTCACCCGCAGTGGTGAGTAGAAGAGCTATCTTCCGAGCATCGGTCGCGCCATTGAGGTCGGATGCTTCCACGTATAGTTGAAATTTCTGCTTGAATGATCACCAGTTGGCACTAAGATTGCCGGTGGTCCTGAGCTGATGAGGAGCCTGAATCTTGTCCATTGTGCCTGTATGCAGTAGCTGGTTGTCACGGATCTTGCTGAGTTGAACTAAATAGATTGAATGGTCACTCCTGGTATCATGTTGTGTTATGCTGCTTCGGATAACCCAGGCTGCTACATGATGCATCCTAAACTAAAGGATGCTCCAGACTCTGAAATGAGTTCAACGTGTTTATTGAACTATTAACACAGTTCTCAAATGAGTTCGACTCTCTGCTAATCTAACTGTAGTAACTCAGTCTAACTGTAGCAGCTTGCTCTAAGCCACGTGCTGGGGTGTGGTGCTGCTGATCAACCCTGTCTAACTCTCTAGATGTCTGTCTGTGGAAAGAGGCAGGATGTGAGTGCCTCATCCCTTTTATAGTGTTTATGTCATGTCCCCTGGTGGTGATGCCATCTCTGAGTGTCCTGACTGCCCATTGGATGTGTCCTATTCTGAGTGTTCATTGGTTGCATATCACGGCAGAGGCAACGTACAGAGGTTGGACACTCTGAGCCAGTGTACAGAGAATGGACACTCTGAGCCAGTGTACAGAGATTGGACACTCTGAGGCAGTGTACAGAGGTTGGACACTCTGAGGCAGTGTACAGAGGTTGGACACTCTGAGGCAGTGTACAGAGGTTGGACACTGTGAGGCAGTGTGTAGAGGTTGGACACTCTGAGCCAGTGTACAGAGGTTGGACACTCTGACACAGCATACAGAGAATGGACACTCTGAGACAGTGTACAGAGACTGGACACTCTGAGGCAGTGTACAGAGGTTGGACACTCTGAGGCAGTATACAGAGGTTGGACACTCTGAGGCAGTGTACAGAGGTTGGACACTCTGAGACAGTGTACAGAGGTTGGACACTCTGAGACAGTGTACAGAGGTTGGACACTGTGAGCCAGTGTACAGAGGTTGGACACTCTGAGACAGTGTACAGAGGTTGGACACTCTGAGACAGTGTACAGAGAATGGACACTGTGAGGCCGTGTACAGAGAATGGACACTCTGAGGCAGTGTACAGAGGTTGGACACTCTGAGACAGTGTACAGAGGTTGGACACTCTGAGACAGTGTACAGAGGTTGGACACTGTGAGCCAGTGTACAGAGGTTGGACACTCTGAGACAGTGTACAGAGGTTGGACACTCTGAGACAGTGTACAGAGAATGGACACTGTGAGGCCGTGTACAGAGAATGGACACTCTGAGGCAGTGTATAGAGGTTGGACACTCTGAGCCAGTGTACAGAGGTTGGACACTCTGAGACAGTGTACAGAGGTTGGACACTCTGAGGCAGTGTACAGAGAATGGACACTGTGAGGCCGTGTACAGAGAATGGACACTCTGAGACAGTGTACAGAGGTTGGACACTCTGAGACAGTGTACAGAGAATGGACACTGTGAGGCCGTGTACAGAGAATGGACACTCTGAGACAGTGTACAGAGGTTGGACACTCTGAGGCAGTGTACAGAGGTTGGACACTCTGAGGCAGTGTACAGAGGTTGGACACTCTGAGGCAGTGTACAGAAGTTGGACACTGTGAGGCAGTGTACAGAGGTTGGACACTCTGAGACAGTGTACAGAGAATGGACACTGTGAGGCCGTGTACAGAGAATGGACACTCTGAGACAGTGTACTGAGGTTGGACACTCTGAGGCAGTGTACAGAGGTTGGACACTCTGAGGCAGTGTACAGAGGTTGGACACTCTGAGGCAGTGTACAGAAGTTGGACACTGTGAGGCAGTGTACAGAGGTTGGACACTCTGAGACAGTGTACAGAGAATGGACACTCTGAGGCAGTGTACAGAGAATGGACACTCTGAGGCAGTGTACAGAGATTGGACACTCTGAGCCAGTGTACAGAGAATGGACACTCTGAGCCAGTGTACAGAGATTGGACACTCTGAGACAGTGTACAGAGGTTGGACACTCTGAGACAGTGTACAGAGATTGGACACTCTGAGCCAGTGTACAGCGATTGGACACTCTGAGCCAGTGTACAGAGAATGGACACTCTGAGCCAGTGTACAGAGAATGGACACTCTGAGGCAGTGTACAGAGATTGGACACTCTAAGGCAGTGTACAGAGAATGGACACTGTGAGACAGTGTACAGAGAATGGACACTCTGAGGCAGTGTACAGAGATTGGACGCTGTGAGCCAGTGGGAGAAGGACTCTCCACCATCCACCCCCTCCCTCAACCCCAACATGGCCCAATTTGTAGCTCACCTTAAACCAGACCTCCTGGCAATTTAAGAACAAGGAGCCTCACAGCTTCCTGAGAGCCCCCACGCCAGCTAAAACATCAATTCATCTAAGAAACTGCAGGCCTGTTACAAAACTGTGGGAGGAAACCGGACCACCCGCAGGAAACCAATGCAGACACAGGGAGAACGTGCAAACCCCACACAGACAGTGACCTAAGGCCAGAATTGAACCTGGGACCCTGAAACTCTGAGGCAGCAGTGCTAACCACTGTGTCACAGTGGTTTAGGGGTGGTGCCAGAGTCTCAGAGCTGGTTATTCATCCTGGCCACCCAGAGGAGTTTGTGCAGTTTTTTCCAGCATTGCTGCCCAGTCCTTGAGGTAGGGCCCATGGCACTCACAGCCTCTGCCGACTGTGCCCGAGCCCGATGACACTGGGCGGGGGGCAGCCTCCGTTCCACCCCGGGGAACAGGATCACCCGCCTCTCCTCCCCGGCATCCGGCAATATCCCCAGCTCTGCATCTGCGAATCTCAGGGCCGCGCTCTGGGGTGGCACCTTCTTGGCTGGAATGAGAGTGTGTGGGGGTGGAGTGATTATGTGCAGCTCCAGGTTGTCAGGGGCACCAGTGCCAATCCCGACCGCAGCGAATCTGACTCCGGCGTCAGCTGGAATTGAACCACTTCCACGTGGCACTAGCGCTGGCCCATTAGCATGTGCTGAATTTCTCCGGGACCGGTGTCGCGATCGGGACCGTGGGACACCTGGGGAGTCGGCACCTAGTCTCTCAAACGGAGAATCCAGCCCTCGGTCTTCGCTGAGACCCAGCCTGTCCAGATTCCTCTGTTTCTCGGCCATATTTAGACAAGTATTTTCCCATCAGTCTGTCCTTAATTCCTCGTGCTTACCTATAGTGAAGTTCACCTGGTAATTATATGCCCATTCTGCACCTTTATTACTATCTTCCCACAGGCTTCCTCCCCAGGGTTTGTGTGGACAGTAGCAATTCAAGTAGGTGGCTCCCCAACACCTTCTCAGGACAGCTTGAGATGAATAGCTAATATCGACCTTACCAGGGACGCCCAAACCCCAAGAATAAAAGAGAGGGAGAGCTGAAATGCAGAGGATTTATCAATTTATCCATGACTCCCCAGTACTGGTGCACCGTGATGTAGGAAGGTTATGGGGTTACATTGATAAATTTCTTGTTTCTTGTGTTCTTATGAGAATAATATAATAATAATAACAATCTTTATTGTCACAAGTAGGCTTACATTAACATTGCAATGAAGTTTCTGTGAAAAGCCCCTAGTTGCCACATTCCAGCGCCTGTTCGGGTACACAGAGGGAGAATTCAGAATGTCTAATTCACCCAACAAGCACGTCTTTCGGGACTTGTGGGAGGAAACCGGAGCACCCGGAGGGAACCCACGCAGACACGGGGAGAACATGCAGACTCCGCACAGACAGTGACCCACGCCGGGAATCGAACCTGGGACCCTAGAGCTGTGAAGCAACAGTGCTAACCACTCCCCTGCTGCCCGTGAAAGCAATTAAGGAATACGGAGCAGTGCAGGAAGGTGGAGTTGAGATGGAAGATTAGTCATGATCCTATTGGAAGGTGTGTGGCCATCTAAAATGGCCCCCCGCAAAGGATAATGGGAATTATGGTCAAGTTGGAACACGGACAGTACACAGCCCCTGTGTATTGTGCAAAGGAAAATCAGACCGAGCTGAAACTTGCACCTGTTAACAATCAATCACCCATTTCTCCAGGACAATAGACTCAAATAAAGGAACAGCAACAGTAGCAGATTCACCGGCGCCCCTTCCCCTTATTTGGAAAGGCATACGTACTTGGGACAATGGTGACTAGGCCCCGCCCAGCCATCGAGGTACCCGCCCCTAATTGGCCAGAATCGATTAGGGTGATCGAGACCCTATCGATCCATTGAATCCCGAGTTAGCCCCGCCCAAAAGAGAAGAAGGATAAGAGTCCCTGCGCACTAAGGATCGGTCTCTTTTGGGATCGGCCTGTGCTCACACCAATCGCAGCATAACGACCAGCCAAGTTCAAGACCCACGATCGCGACCTGAGAGAGACGAGCCGCAGCCGAGACAAACGGGACGATTTCCAGCCGACACGCGTGGGGACTCAGATAAAGGCCTTGCTACCCACACAGAGCCGGTCACCCAGAAGTTCAGTAAAGGTCATCTTAGTTGATAGGTGTAGTTTAATACGTAGCCGCGTGTATCGTTGCACAGAGAGATCAGTCTTGAGTTGTTTAATAATAAACTGTCCTTTGAACTAACACACTGTCTGTGTGGTCATTAGGTCGACACAAGAAACATACTCACGGCTTGTGTTTTGTTAATAAAGAGAGCAACAGGTGGGACAGGCTCAAAGGAGCGAATGGCCTACTTCAGCTCCTATTTTGTATGATGTTGTGGAGCAGATTATTATACAAAATAATCTGAGGACACCCAGGTAGAGAATGATCGTTCATTGGCGAACGCATTGGGAGAGCACAAATGGGGATGTTATGGGCCAGGGTTTAAAAACTCAAAAGTGTATTATGGAGTTCACCTGACCTATAACTTTTTATGTTGAATTTGGCTGGGATGAGCACAAAGCCTTCCCTTGAGGCGTGATTCAACAGTCTTCCCAGACACTTTAATCACAATAAGCTTTATTCTAAGAACTGGGTTAACATTTATATAAACACACTGCAAGAATTTCTGTCAATTACAAACATAAAGCCACCCCACACAGCTACAGTAATCTATGTGTAACATTTAATGAATTCCCCCTTAACTGTTCCAATTCAAAAACAAAATCCCATAAACCAAAACCCCCTTTTCAAGGGCGTGGCCCAGCACTCCGCATTCTCACTTGAATAAGACTGGCTTTCCCTGAGATTCTGACCCCGTCTCACCAGCAGGTTCAAACCCTTCCGGAAAGCAAACTATATCTAAAGCCACCAACAAGGTGATTTTTACTGGAACAAATATTTAAAATGAAAATAGAGAGAGACAGGCCAAAACACTTCTGTTCTCTGTCTGTAGTCCACAGCAGTCAAATGTGGAAGCGAAACCAAAAACAGCTCACAGCATCTCAGAGCCCCCAACGGGGGAGTCCGGATGAAACGGCTCCTTGATAGACTGGATAAACCAGTCGTCGGGGTGGGCAGAAAACGGGGCCTGGAAGCACCACTATCATTGGGAGAGATCATGGACAGCATTAGCACCATGCAGGCGGGGAAGGCGCCGGGACCAGACGGGTTCTACAGACCCTTCTACAAACAATTTGCGACAGCACTGGCCCCGCACCTGCGGGAGATGTTCACAGACTCGCTAGCTAGGGGCACACTGCCACCTACGCAAGCACAGGCCTCAATCACGCTGTTACCTAAGAAAGATAAAGACCCAACGGAATGTGGGTCATACAGACCCATCTCACTGCTGAAAGCAGATGTCAAATTACTGGCTAAAATCCTAGCCCAAAGGCTAGAAGACTGCGTGCCAGAGGTGGTCGCAGAGGACCAGAAGGGCTTTGTCAAAGGTAGACAGCTTACCTCAAACATCAGGCGGCTGCTGAACGTGATAATGACCCCCTCCTGGGAGAGAACACCAGAGGTGATCGTCTCCCTAGACGCTGAAAAGGCTTTCGACAGAGTCGAATGGAAATATCTCACTGAGGTACTGGAGCGGTTCGGGCTTGGAACAGGGTTCACCTCCTGGGTAAAGCTCCTATACAGCGCTCCCATGGCGGGATACGGACCAACAACACCAACTCCCGATACTTCCAGCTGCACAGGGGCACCAGACAAGGATGCCCACTGTCCCCGCTGCTGTTCGCTCGAGCGATCGAGCCATTAGCCATCGCGCTCAGTGCAGCAAAAAGCTGGAGGGGGATCCGAAGGGGAGGCAGAGAGCACAGAGTCTCACTCTATGCAGATGACCTGCTCCTCTACATTTCGGACCCACAGAGCAGCATGGACGGAATCATCGCGCTCCTGAAAGAGTTTGGCGCCTTCTCGGGCAACACACTCAACATGAGCAAAAGCGAGATCTTCCCGGTACACCCACAAGTAGGCGGGGCAAGCCCTAACGGGACTGCCGCTTAAACAAGCCCGGCTCAAATTCCACTACCTGGGGATCCAAATAGCCCATGGACTGGAAAGGGATCCACAAATGGAACCCAGTCTGACAGAGGAAGTAAACAAGGACTTGCAAAGATGGAACACACTCCCACTCTCCCTCGCGGGGAGAGTCCAGACGATCAAAATTAACGTGCTGCCCAGGTGCCTCTTCCTATTCAGGTCCATCCCAATCTACATCCCCAAGGCCTTTTCAAAGCACTGGACAAACTAATCATGGAGTGCGTATTGGGGGGGTGGGGGGGGGCATGAATGTTAGGATCCCAAAGAAGGTCCTACAAAAAACAAAATCCGGGGGGGGGCTTGCCCTCCCAAACCTACAACTTTACCACTGGGCGGCGACGGCCGAGCGAATAAGGGGATGGATCAAGGAGCCAGAAGCCGAGTGGGTGGGCGCGGAAGAGGCCTCCTGCATGGGGACCTCCCTCCGTGCCCTCGCCACAGTGGCGCTCCCATCCCCACCCAAAAAACACTCCAGCAGTCCGGTGGTGGTAGCCACCCTCCAGTCCTGGAACCAACTCCGGCAACAATTTGGCCTGACCAGAATGTCGAGTAAAGCTCCCATCTGCAACAACCATAGGTTCACGCCAGCACTGACTGACGCCACCTTCAAAAGGTGGGGACAGGACAGAAGGACACTGGCAGTCAGGGACCTATACACGGACGGCAGGATCGCAACACTGGGCGAACTGACAGCAAAATTCCAGCTAGCCAGGGGGAACGAGCTAAGGCACCTACAACTCAAAAACTTCCTACGAAAGGAGACAGGGACATACCCACAACCGCCAAGACAGACATTATTGGAAGAATTACAGGACGCAAGCATCCTAGATAAAGTGAACTGTAGTGACATGTATGTCCGACTGGTAGAAGGGGCCGACACTGTACTGGATGCAACAAGAAAGAAATGGGAGGGGGGCCTGGGGATTGAGATAGGGTGGGGACTCTGGAGCGAAGCACTGCATAGGGTCAACTCCACCTCCACGTGCGCAAGGCTCAGCCTGACGCAGCTGAAAGTGGTACATAGAGCCCACTTAACAAGAACCCGTATGAGTAGGTTCTTCCCAGAGGTGGAGGACAGATGTGAACGGTGCCAAGGAGGCCCGGCCAACCACGCCCACATGTTCTGGCCTTGCCCCAGACTTGCGGAGTACTGGACAGCCTTCTTCGAGGCAATGTCCAAAGTGGTGGGGGTGGGGGTGGAGCCATGCCCGAAAGTGGTGGTCTTCGGGGTTTCAGACCAGCCAGATCTATTCCTGGGGAGGCGGGCGGACGCCCTTGCCTTTGCTTCCCTGATCGCCCGCCGTAGAATCCTGTTCGGCTGGCGGTCAGCAGCACCACCCAAAGCTGCAGACTGGCTGGCGGTCAGCAGCACCCAAAGCTGCAGACTGGCTGGCGGTCAGCAGCACCACCCAAAGCTGCGGACTGGCTGGCGGTCAGCAACACCACCCAAAGCTGCAGACTGGCTGGCGGTCAGCAGCACCGCCCAAAGCTGCGGACTGGCTGGCGGTCAGCAGCACCACCCAAAGCTGCAGACTGGCTGGCGGTCAGCAGCACCCAAAGCTGCAGACTGGCTGGCGGTCAGCAGCACCCAAAGCTGCAGACTGGCTGGCGGTCAGCAGCACCGCCCAAAGCTGCAGACTGGCTGGCGGTCAGCACCGCCCAAAGCTGCGGACTGGCTGGCGGTCAGCAGCACCACCCAAAGCTGCGGACTGGCTGGCGGTCAGCAGCACCACCCAAAGCTGCGGACTGGCTGGCGGTCAGCAGCACCCAAAGCTGCAGACTGGCTGGCGGTCAGCAGCACCCAAAGCTGCAGACTGGCTGGCGGTCAGCAGCACCACCCAAAGCTGCAGACTGGCTGGCGGTCAGCAGCACCCAAAGCTGCAGACTGGCTGGCGGTCAGCAGCACCCAAAGCTGCAGACTGGCTGGCGGTCAGCAGCACCGCCCAAAGCTGCAGACTGGCTGGCGGTCAGCACCGCCCAAAGCTGCGGACTGGCTGGCGGTCAGCAGCACCCAAAGCTGCGGACTGGCTGGCGGTCAGCACCGCCCAAAGCTGCAGACTGGCTGGCGGTCAGCAGCACCGCCCAAAGCTGCGGACTGGCTGGCGGTCAGCAGCACCGCCCAAAGCTGCGGACTGGCTGGCGGTCAGCAGCACCCAAAGCTGCGGACTGGCTGGCGGTCAGCAGCACCGCCCAAAGCTGCAGACTGGCTGGCGGTCAGCACCCCCCAAAGCTGCAGACTGGCTGGCGGTCAGCAGCACCCAAAGCTGCGGACTGGCTGGCGGTCAGCACCACCCAAAGCTGCAGACTGGCTGGCGGTCAGCAGCACCGCCCAAAGCTGCAGACTGGCTGGCGGTCAGCACCACCCAAAGCTGCAGACTGGCTGGCGGTCAGCACCGCCCAAAGCTGCAGACTGGCTGGCGGTCAGCAGCACCCAAAGCTGCAGACTGGCTGGCGGGCAGCACCACCCAAAGCTGCAGACTGGCTGGCGGTCAGCAGCACCCAAAGCTGCAGACTGGCTGGCGGTCAGCAGCACCCAAAGCTGCGGACTGGCTGGCGGTCAGCACCACCCAAAGCTGCAGACTGGCTGGCGGTCAGCACCACCCAAAGCTGCAGACTGGCTGGCGGTCAGCAGCACCCAAAGCTGCAGACTGGCTGGCGGTCAGCAGCACCCAAAGCTGCAGACTGGCTGGCGGTCAGCAGCACCCAAAGCTGCGGACTGGCTGGCGGTCAGCAGCACCCAAAGCTGCGGACTGGCTGGCGGTCAGCAGCACCGCCCAAAGCTGCAGACTGGCTGGCGGTCAGCAGCACCACCCAAAGCTGCAGACTGGCTGGCGGTCAGCAGCACCGCCCAAAGCTGCAGACTGGCTGGCGGTCAGCAGCACCCAAAGCTGCAGACTGGCTGGCGGTCAGCAGCACCGCCCAAAGCTGCAGACTGGCTGGCGGTCAGCAGCACCCAAAGCTGCAGACTGGCTGGCGGTCAGCAGCACCGCCCAAAGCTGCAGACTGGCTGGCGGTCAGCAGCACCCAAAGCTGCGGACTGGCTGGCGGTCAGCAGCACCCAAAGCTGCAGACTGGCTGGCGGTCAGCAGCACCCAAAGCTGCAGACTGGCTGGCGGTCAGCAGCACCCAAAGCTGCAGACTGGCTGGCGGTCAGCAGCACCACCCAAAGCTGCAGACTGGCTGGCGGTCAGCAGCACCCAAAGCTGCAGACTGGCTGGCGGTCAGCAGCACCCAAAGCTGCAGACTGGCTGGCGGTCAGCAGCACCCAAAGCTGCAGACTGGCTGGCGGTCAGCAGCACCCAAAGCTGCAGACTGGCTGGCGGTCAGCAGCACCCAAAGCTGCGGACTGGCTGGCGGTCAGCAGCACCCAAAGCTGCAGACTGGCTGGCGGTCAGCAGCACCGCCCAAAGCTGCAGACTGGCTGGCGGTCAGCACCACCCAAAGCTGCAGACTGGCTGGCGGTCAGCACCACCCAAAGCTGCAGACTGGCTGGCGGTCAGCAGCACCCAAAGCTGCAGACTGGCTGGCGGTCAGCAGCACCCAAAGCTGCAGACTGGCTGGCGGTCAGCAGCACCCAAAGCTGCAGACTGGCTGGCGGTCAGCAGCACCCAAAGCTGCAGACTGGCTGGCGGTCAGCACCACCCAAAGCTGCGGACTGGCTGGCGGTCAGCAGCACCACCCAAAGCTGCAGACTGGCTGGCGGTCAGCAGCACCACCCAAAGCTGCAGACTGGCTGGCGGTCAGCAGCACCACTCAAAGCTGCAGACTGGCTGGCGGTCAGCAGCACCACTCAAAGCTGCAGACTGGCTGGCGGTCAGCAGCACCGCCCAAAGCTGCAGACTGGCTGGCGGTCAGCAGCACCACCCAAAGCTGCGGACTGGCTGGCGGTCAGCAGCACTGCCCAAAGCTGCAGACTGGCTGGCGGTCAGCACCACCCAAAGCTGCAGACTGGCTGGCGGTCAGCACCACCCAAAGCTGCAGACTGGCTGGCGGTCAGCACCACCCAAAGCTGCAGACATGCTGGCGGTCAGCAGCACCACCCAAAGCTGCAGACTGGCTGGCGGTCAGCAACATCACCCAAAGCTGCAGACTGGCTGGCGGTCAGCAGCACCACCCAAAGCTGCAGACTGGCTGGCGGTCAGCAGCACCCAAAGCTGCAGATTGGCTGGCGGTCAGCACCACCCAAAGCTGCAGACTGGCTGGCGGTCAGCAACATCACCCAAAGCTGCAGACTGGCTGGCGGTCAGCAGCACCACCCAAAGCTGCAGACTGGCTGGCGGTCAGCAGCACCCAAAGCTGCAGATTGGCTGGCGGTCAGCAGCACCCAAAGCTGCAGACTGGCTGCGGTCAGCACCGCCCAAAGCTGCAGACTGGCTGGCGGTCAGCAGCACCCAAAGCTGCAGACTGGCTGGCCGACCTCTCGGAATCTCTCCAAATGGAGAAAATCAAATTCGCCAAAAACCAAAGAAAGGAGAGCACAGGAGAAGGGGAGGAGGGAAGGGGGCAGAAGCGGGGGAGGGGAGAAGAGGGAGGATACAGGGAACAGTAGAGGGGAAGCAGAGAGGGGGGGGGGGAGGCAAGGGAATGACAGCCGGAAGGAGGGCACGGGAAATGGTACCAAACTTGGCAAATACCGGAACAGAGAGCAAGGAAAATCCGGACGAAATACGGGACGAGCGGCCGAGGCGGAGGTGAACGCGAGACGACAACGGCAGCAAGAACCGTCCGGGAGAAGCAAGTAACAACATCAACACCAGACCCATTCTCGTATTGCCCTCTCTGGATTGGACAGAACTACTGTAATTGTTTCTCCGCCACCCAAACGTATATGGACCCCCCCAGTTTTCCCCCCACAAACAGGTGCCTACTTATGTGTTAAATATAATATTGCCAGCTGTACAGAGTTGCTGTTGTTGAGCTAGTGAATAATATCCTACCAGTTTTTTTTGTGTTTTCTTCTCTTCCATATATATATATATATATTATTCTGTGTACATAACTGCAAATAAACTTTGTTCAAAAACCCAATAAAAAACATTTATTTTTAAAAAACAGCTCACAGAGCCACAGCCCAGCTCCACCCACAGAATGACAACACTGAGGCCATGTGATAAGACAAAAACCTTTCTTAAAGTGACACTCGCATGGCATGGGGAAGGGTCTCTGGAGCTCACTCGACCAAACTGAGCAATCAAGTAATATTTATACAATGTGGGTCACGTAGGCAATGGCATTATTTGAACATTGTCTGGTTCCAACTTTACATGAAACAAGTTACAGGTGTTCACCCGGGGCAGGGTGAATATTTTCTACCCTTATTTCATGCCGGCTCTTTCCCGAATCTCTTCTCTAGGTGTTAGCATCTGAGTCTTTAGGCCTTAGAAAACCAAGTTAGACTGGAAAAAGCGTTATTGTGGGTCTCTCAGGAGACTTGGCAAAACAAGTTTGCTGAGGTCACTAAAGGACCAGTTAGACTGAAGAACATAGAACATAGAACATAGAACATTACAGCGCAGTACAGGCCCTCGATGTTGCGCCGACCTGTGAAACCACTCTAAAGCCCATCTACACTATTCCCTTATCGTCCATATGTCTATCCAATGACCATTTGAATGTCCTTAATGTTGGCGAGTCCACTACTGTTGCAGGCAGGGCATTCCACGCCCTTACTACTCTCTGAGTAAAGAACCTACCTCTGACATCTGTCTTATATCTATCTCCCCTCAATTTAAAGCTATGTCCCCTCGTGCTAGACATCACCATCCGAGGAAAAAGGCTCTCACTGTCCACCCTATCCAATCCACTGATCATCCTGTATGCCTTAATTAAGTCACCTCTTAACCTTCTTCTCTCTAATGAAAACAGCCTCAAGTCCCTCAGTCTTTCCTTATGAGATCTTCCCTCCATACCAGGCAACATTCTGGTAAATCTCCTCTGCACCCTTTCCAATGCTTCCACATCCTTCCTATAATGCGGCGACCAGAATTGCACGCAATACTCCAAATGCGGCCGCACCAGAGTTTTGTACAGCTGCAACATGACCTCATGGCTCCGAAACTCAATCCCTCCACCAATAAAAGCTAACATACTGTACGCCTTCTTAACAACCCTCTCAACCTGAGTGGCAACTTTCAGGGATCTATGTACATGGACACCGAGATCTCTCTGCTCATCCACACTGCCAAGAATCTTACCATTAGCCCAGTACTCTGTTTTCCTGTTATTCCTTCCAAAATGAATCACCTCACACTTTTCTGCATTAAACTCCATTTGCCACCTCTCAACCAGCACTGCAGCTTATCTATGTCCCTCTGTAACTTGTAACATCCTTCGCACTGTCCACAACTCCACCGACTTTAGTGTCATCTGCAAATGTACTCACCCATCTTTCTACGCCCGACTCCAGGTCATTTATAAAAATGACAAATAGCAGTGGCCCCAAAACAAATCCTCGTGATACACCACTAGTAACTGGACTCCAGTCTGAACATTTCCCATCAACCACCACCCTTTGTCCTCTTCCAGCTAGCCAATTTCTGATCCAAACTGCTAAATCTCCCTGAATCCCATGCTTCTGTATTTTCTGCAGTAGCCTACCGTGGGGAACCTTATCAAACGCTTTACTGAAATCCATATACACCACATCAACTGCTTTACCCTCATCCACCTGTTTGGTCACCTTCTCAAAGAACTCAATAAGGTTTGTGAGGCACGACCTACCCTTCACGAAACAGTGTTGACTATGTCTAATCAAATTATTCCTTTCCAGATGATTATACATCCTATTTCTTATAAACCTTTCCAAGATTTTGCCCACAACAGAAGTAAGGCTCACTGGTCTATAGTTATCGAGGTTGTCTCTACATGCTGAGGGGCTCACAGGTGGAATTTCTCGCTAGGTAAGCATTCAGCAAGCATCGTTTCTGTCTTTTGCCACATCAGCATGTTGGAATCTGACTGTGGAATTCTCCTCCCCTGTTCTAATATATTATAATGTATTACACAAGTTCTAAAAATCCCTAAGAGCCTTTAATAAACTCTAATTATTGTCTGCGCTAATAAATCATTGTAATTAAAGCCTATTCATTAGTTCCCCTTTTACAATCTTGTACTACTGACTGTGGTTGTTAGACCTCATTGAGATGGTGACAAAATAACTCTGAGTTGGGGTAGTTCTGAGACCTAAAGATACATATCACCTGACGTAGAGACCCCCGAGTGGTTTCCCAACAATCCACCCTATAGGTTCAGGATTCTGGTGGAGGACTGGGAACTCAGAAATTCCCACCCTAACCTTGAATCTTTTACGGGACCTACATTAGCTAACAGGTCTTAGCTGTTGGGAGATGCCGGGCTCGAAAAGGTTAAAAACCCATTTTACTGTTCTTTGTTTTTGAAATCCATCTCATTAAAAATTGAATTATCCGAGTGCATTTGATAGTCCTACAGAGAGAGGGAGAGATGGTAATTCAGCAGCCCAGCTGCCACCAGTCCAGATCAAATATTTACAATCAGATTGGATCCCGTCAGCTGACTCAACCCCTTTGAAATTTCATGAAACAGAAAATAATAGAAATACAAAGAGTCACTTGATGGCAGAGAACATGATTATTATTGAAAAGGGAAAAACGTTGCTGAAGTTTTTCATCTTGCACACATCGGGACAAACACAGGAGTACCAAATTTCAAACAGTCACAACAGTTTATACCACACAGGAAAAGTTGATTGGTTGGCAAATGATGAGCACAAAACAAAAGGAAATCTAATGAAACGTAGAGCAGGTTTTGATGGAGATAGAAACAGTTTCTATTGGCAGAAGGTATGCAACCAGAGGACTTAAAATGAAGATGCTTAGCAAGAGAACCAGAGGAGTGATAAGGATTTTTCTTTAAACTTTTGATGTAGTGAAAGCATCCAGTACATTAAGGGTTAACCTGTGACTGAGTACAATGAAAGGAGAATTAAACAACTCACAACTCACTTGTGTTTGACTAATTTGCCAGCGATCTTTGCAGATGTAACAAGGCAAGTGGATAATGGGGATCCTGTAAATGTAGTGTATCCGGACTTCCAGAAGCCATTTGATAATATAATATAATGACCTTTATTGTCACAAGTAAGCTTGCATTAACACTGTGAAATTTACTGTGAAAAGCCCCAAGTCGACACATTCTGGTGCCTGTCCGGGTACACTGAGGGAGAATTCAGAATGTCCAATTCACCTAACAAGCATGTCTTTCAGGACTTGTGGGAGGAAACCGGAGCACCCGGAGGAAACCCACGCAGACACGGGGAGAACGTGCAGACTCCGCACAGACAGTGACCCAAGCCGGGAATCAAACCTGGGACCCTGGAGCTGTGAAGCAACAGTGCTAAACCACTGTGCTACTGTGCTGCCCATAATAACTGCACAAAAGGTTAATATACAAGGTAAGATCCTATGGGGTTGCGGGTAATATACTACCTTGGATAGAGGATTGGCAGAGAGTGAGGATAAATAGGTCTTTCCTGGTTGGCAAGCTGTAAGTAGTGGTATGCCAGAAAGTTCGGTCCTCAGGCACCGACTATTTACAATCTATATCAATGACTTGAGGGCAGGGATACAATGTACTATAGCCAAATTTGCAGATGACACTGTTATGTGTCTGGGAACACATTCTTGCTGGTTCTGCATCATGTGATGTGCAGTGACATCAGCAGAGATGTTGTCCGGGCTTGACGCAGATTACCATCTTGATTGTGTGACCAACACTCTTAATAATGTCCTCATTGTGTTTTGGAAGAATCCAGAGTGTGGGACCAACATGCATTTTATCTTTGCGGCAACAAATAAATATAACAGGAGAGAAAACGGGCGACAAGGATTGAGGCAGAAAAATCATTGAAAAGAAGATTTTTGTTGACTAATTGTGGGACGTCATCGGGAGCAACGGAAGATTCTCAGCAGCGGACTCGCGCACACACACACACACACACACACACACAAACATCGGGTGAAGCACTGTCGCCGGTGTGAAGGTTTCAACTGCAACTGCGAGTGAAAAGGACAACAGTCGGGGAAGACTTGCCTGTGGTGAAATGAGCGGGGTTTGGGGTGCAAGGGCCGTGCACCTGGCGAAGCTACAGGGGCTGCGGGGAACGGGGTTTTGATGTCTGCCGACTCTGCACGGGCCACTACTCGGGAGAACAGTCAAAACACCCAGTCAGACAAGGGAAAGATTTCCTAGTTGCTTGTTCAAGGGGTTGTTTGTGCCGGACTTTCCAACACAGTCGGAAGGGAGGAAGTGTAGACCCCAGGAGCTGGGTTCCAAAACTGCCAGGAAAACAGGAGCCATGAACGTGTTTGATGAAGATTATGAAATGCAAAAAGCAGGAACTGCTGACACTAAGTGATTTAACTCAAAGCTGCTGTAGGGGTTGCCATGTCTATAGATCTTGTAATGAGAAGCTTTGCAGATAGGGGCTGGAGCGAAGATCCACAAAATGGATACCTAGAGGAACAAGGCTGCAACGGTGCAACTACGTCACTGTTGTACACAGGTTGGATACTCAGTGGGGAGTGCTGGAGGAAGTCAAATACATGAAAGAACTGTGACAAGAGGGACAATTTTGCCAAGGCTTGTTGGGCTCAGAAAACCAAGAAAGTACAAGAACAACAAGACAAGGAAACAATCTAGTCACGTCTACAAATTATTGGATGAAACTCTTGATCACACAACAGACAATGAATCTGAACTACTGCAAGAGTTTAAGCCGGCTCTCTTGTCAATGCAGGGCGATCAACAACATTTTGGGGCATATCATAAACTTGAAGTGGATAAGGGCGCAGCAGTATCGCTCATACCGGAGTGGATACGGGTGCAGCAGTGTCACTCATACCGGAGTGGATACGGGGCAGCAGTGTCGCTCATACCGGAGTGGATACGGGGCAGCAGTGTCACTCATTCCGGAGTGGATACGGGGTAGCAGTGTCGCTCATACCGGAGTGGATACGGGTGCAGCAGTGTCACTCATACCGGAGTGGATACGGGGTAGCAGTGTCGCTCATACCGGAGTGGATACGGGGCAGCAGTGTCACTCATACCGGAGTGGATACGGGGCAGAATTATCACTCAAACCGGAGTGGATACGGGGCAGCATTATCACTCATACCGGAGTGGATACGGGTGCAGCAGTATCACTCAAACCGGAGTGGATACGGGGCAGCAGTATCACTCAAGCCGGAGTGGATACGGGTGCAGCAGTATCACTCAAACCGGAGTGGATACGGGGCAGCAGTATCACTCAAACCGGAGTGGATACGGGGCAGCAGTATCACTCATACCGGAGTGGATACGGGGCAGCAGTATCGCTCATACCGGAGTGGATACGAGGCAGCAGTATCGCTCATACCGGAGTGGATACGGGGCAGCAGTATCACTCATACCGGAGTGGATACGGGGCAGCAGTATCGCTCATACCGGAGTGCATACGGGTGCAGCAGTATCGCACATACCGGAGTGGATACGAGGCAGCAGTGTCGCTCATACCGGAGTGGATATGGGTGCAGCAGTATCACTCATACCGGAGTGGATACGGGGCAGCAGTATCACTCATACCGGAGTGGATACGAGGCAGCAGTGTCGCTCATACCGGAGTGGATACGGGTGCAGCAGTGTCACTCATACCGGAGTGGATACAGGGCAGCAGTATCACTCATACCGGAGTGGATACGGGTGCAGCAGTATCGCTCATACCGGAGTGGATACGGGGCAGCAGTATCACTCATACCGGAGTGGATATAGGGCAGCAGTATCACTCATACCGGAGTGGATACGGGTGCAGCAGTATCGCTCATACCGGAGTGGATACGGGTGCAGCAGTGTCACTCATACCGGAGTGGATACGGGTGCAGCAGTATCGCTCATACCGGAGTGGATACGGGTGCAGCAGTATCGCTCATACCGGAGTGGATACGGGTGCAGCAGTATCACTCATACCGGAGTGGTACGGGTGCAGCAGTGTCACTCATACCGGAGTGGATACGGGGCAGCAGTATCGCTCATACCGGAGTGGATACGGGTGCAGCAGTGTCACTCATACCGGAGTGGATACGGGTGCAGCAGTATCACTCATACCGGAGTGGATACAGGGCAGCAGTATCACTCATACCGGAGTGGATACGGGCACAGCAGTCTCACACATACCGGAGTGGATACAGGGCAGCAGTATCACACATACCGGAGTGGATACGGGTGCAGCAGTATCACTCATACCGGAGTGGATACGGGTGCAGCAGTATCACACATACCGGAGTGGTTACGGGGCAGCAGTATCACTCATACCGGAGTGGATACGGGTGCAGCAGTATCACTCATACCGGAGTGGATACGGGGGCAGCAGTGTCACTCATACCGGAGTGGATACGGGGCAGCAGTGTCGCTCATACCGGAGTGGATACGGGGCAGCAGTATCAGTCATACTGGAGTGGATACGGGTGCAGCAGTGTCACTCATACCGGAGTGGATACGGGTGCAGCAGTATCACACATACCGGAGTGGTTACGGGGCAGCAGTATCACTCATACCGGAGTGGATACGGGTGCAGCAGTATCACTCATACCGGAGTGGATACAGGGGCAGCAGTGTCACTCATACCGGAGTGGATACGGGGCAGCAGTGTCGCTCATACCGGAGTGGATACGGGGCAGCAGTGTCACTCATACCGGAGTGGATACGGGTGCAGCAGTATCACTCATACCGGAGTGGATACGGGTGCAGCAGTGTCACTCATACCGGAGTGGATACGGGTGCAGCAGTATCACTCATACCGGAGTGGATACGGGTGCAGCAGTGTCACCCATACCGGAGTGGATACGGGAGCAGCAGTGTCACTCATACCGGAGTGGATACGGGGCAGCAGTATCACTCATACCGGAGTGGATACGGGGCAGCAGTGTCGCTCACACCGGAGTGGATACGGGTGCAGCAGTATCACTCATACCGGAGTGGATACGGGGCAGCAGTGTCGCTCATACCGGAGTGGATACGGGGCAGCAGTATCACTCATACCGGAGTGGATACGGGTGCAGCAGTATCACTCATACCGGAGTGGATACGGGGGCAGCAGTGTCACTCATACCGGAGTGGATACGGGGCAGCAGTGTCGCTCATACCGGAGTGGATACGGGGCAGCAGTATCAGTCATACCGGAGTGGATACGGGTGCAGCAGTGTCACTCATACCGGAGTGGATACGGGGGCAGCAGTGTCGCTCAAACCGGAGTGGATACGGTGCAGCAGTGTCACTCATACCGGAGTGGATACGGGGCAGCAGTGTCGCTCATACCGGAGTGGATACGGGGCAGCAGTGTCACTCATACCGGAGTGGATACGGGGCAGCAGAATCGCTCATACCGGAGTGGTACGGGTGCAGCAGTGTCGCTCATACCGGAGTGGATACGGGGCAGCAGTGTCGCTCATACCGGAGTGGATAAGGGTGCAGCAGTATCACTCATACCGGAGTGGATACGGATGCAGCAGTGTCACTCATACCGGAGTGGATATAGAGCAGCAGTGTCACTCATACCGGAGTGGATATAGGGCAGCAGTGTCACTCATACCGGAGTGGATACGGGGCAGCAGTATCACTCATACCGGAGTGGATACGGGTGCAGCAGTATCACTCATACCGGAGTGGATACGGGGCAGCAGTGTCGCTCATACCGGAGTGGATACGGGTGCAGCAGTATCGCTCATACCGGAGTGGATACGGGTGCAGCAGTATCGCTCATACCGGAGTGGATACGGGTGCAGCAGTATCGCTCATACCGGAGTGGATACGGGTGCAGCAGTATCACTCATACCAGAGTGGAGACGGGGCAGCAGTGTCACTCATACCGGAGTGGATACGGGGCAGCAGTATCGCTCATACCGGAGTGGATACGGGGCAGCAGTATCACTCATACCAGAGTGGAGACGGGGCAGCAGTGTCACTCATACCGGAGTGGATACGGGGCAGCAGTATCGCTCATACCGGAGTGGATACGGGGCAGCAGTATCGCTCATACCGGAGTGGATACGGGTGCAGCAGTGTCACTCATACCGGAGTGGATACGGGGCAGCAGTGTCACTCATACCGGAGTGGATACGGGTGCAGCAATGTCGCTCATACCGGAGTGGATACGGGTGCAGCAGTATCGCTCATACCGGAGTGGATACGGGTGCAGCAGTATCACTCATACCGGAGTGGACACGGGTGCAGCAGTGTCACTCATACCGGAGTGGATACGGGCGCAGCAGTGTCACTCTTACCGGAGTGGATACGGGTGCAGCAGTATCGCTCATACCGGAGTGGATACGGGTGCAGCAGTGTCACTCATACCGGAGTGGATACGGGGCAGCAGTGTCACTCATACCGGAGTGGATACGGGTGCAGCAATGTCGCTCATACCGGAGTGGATACGGGTGCAGCAGTATCGCTCATACCGGAGTGGATACGGGTGCAGCAGTATCACTCATACCGGAGTGGATACGGGTGCAGCAGTATCACTCATACCGGAGTGGACACGGGTGCAGCAGTGTCACTCATACCGGAGTGGATACGGGTGCAGCAGTATCACTCATACCGGATTGGATACGGGGCAGCAGTATCACTCATACCGGAGTGGATACGGGGGCAGCAGTGTCGCTCATACCGGAGTGGATACGGGGGCAGCAGTATCACTGATACTGGAGTGGATACGGGTGCAGTAGTGTCGCTCACACCGGAGTGGATACGGGTGCAGCAGTATCACTCATACCAGCGTGGATACGGGGCAGCAGTGTCACTCATACCGGAGTGGATACGGAGCAGCAGTATCGCTCATACCGGAGTGGATACGGGTGCAGCAGTGTCACTCATACCGGAGTGGATACGGGGCAGCAGTGTCACTCATACCGGAGTGGATACGGGTGCAGCAGTGTCGCTCACACCGGAGTGGATACGGGGCAGCAGTATCACACATACCGGAGTGGATACGGGTGCAGCAGTATCACTCATACCGGAGTGGTTACGGGTGCAGCAGTGTCGCTCACACCGGAGTGGATACGGGTGCAGCAGTGTCGCTCACACCGGAGTGGATACGGGGTAGCAGTATCGCTCATACCGGAGTGGATACGGGGTAGCAGTATCACTCATGCCGGAGTGGATACGGGTGCAGCAGTATCACTCATACCGGAGTGGATACGGGTGCAGCAGTGTCGCTCACACCGGAGTGGATATAGGGCAGCAGTATCACTCATACCGGAGTGGATACGGGTGCAGCAGTATCGCTCATACCGGAGTGGATATAGGGCAGCAGTGTCGCTCATACCGGAGTGGATACGGGGTAGCAGTATCACTCATGCCGGAGTGGATACGGGTGCAGCAGTATCACTCATACCGGATTGGATACGGGTGCAGCAGTGTCGCTCACACCGGAGTGGATACGGGTGCAGCAGTGTCGCTCACACCGGAGTGGATACGGGTGCAGCAGTATCACTCATACCGGAGTGGATACGGGGCAGCAGTATCACTCATACCGGAGTGGATACGGGTGCAGCAGTGTCGCTCATACCGGAGTGGATACGGGTGCAGCAGTGTCGCTCATACCGGAGTGGATACGGGTGCAGCAGTATCGCTCATACCGGAGTGGATACGGGTGCAGCAGTATCACTCATACCGGAGTGGATACGGGGCAGCAGTATCACTCATACCGGAGTGGATACGGGGGCAGCAGTGTCGCTCATACCGGAGTGGATACGGGTGCAGCAGTGTCACTCATACCGGAGTGGATACGGGGCAGCAGTATCACTCATACCGGAGTGGATACGGGGGCAGCAGTGTCGCTCATACCGGAGTGGATACGGGTGCAGCAGTATCACTCATACTGGAATGGATACGGGTGCAGCAGTGTCGCTCACACCGGAGTGGATATAGGGCAGCAGTATCACTCATACCGGAGTGGATACGGGGGCAGCAGTGTCACTCATACCGGAGTGGATACGGGTGCAGCAGTGTCACTCATACCGGAGTGGATACGGGGCAGCAGTATCACTCATACCGGAGTGGATACGGGGGCAGCAGTGTCGCTCATACCGGAGTGGATACGGGTGCAGCAGTATCACTCATACTGGAATGGATACGGGTGCAGCAGTGTCGCTCACACCGGAGTGGATATAGGGCAGCAGTATAACTCATACCGGAGTGGATACGGGTGCAGCAGTATCACTCATACCGGAGTGGATACGGGGCAGCAGTGTCACTCATACCGGAGTGGATACGGGGCAGCAGTATCACTCATACTGGAATGGATACGGGTGCAGCAGTGTCGCTCACACCGGAGTGGATACGGGGCAGCAGTATCACTCATACCGGAGTGGATACGGGGGCAGCAGTGTCACTCATACCGGAGTGGATACGGGGCAGCAGTATCACTCATACCGGAGTGGATACGGGGGCAGCAGTGTCACTCATACCGGAGTGGATACGGGTGCAGCAGTATCGCTCACACCGGAGTGGATACGGGGCAGCAGTATCACACATACCGGAGTGGATACGGGTGCAGCAGTATCACTCATACCGGAGTGGTTACGGGTGCAGCAGTTTCACTCATACCGGAGTGGATACGGGGCAGCAGTATCACTCATACCGGAGTGGATACGGGTGCAGCAGTGTCGCTCACACCGGAGTGGATACGGGTGCAGCAGTTTCACTCATACCGGAGTGGATACGGGGCAGCACTGTCGCTCACACCGGAGTGGATATAGGGCAGCAGTGTCACTCATACCGGAGTGGATACGGGGTAGCAGTTTCACTCATACCGGAGTGGATACGGGGCAGCAGTATCACTCATACCGGAGTAGATACGGGGCAGCAGTATCACTCATACCGGAGTAGATACGGGTGCAGCAGTATCACTCATACCGGAGTGGATACGGGTGCAGCAGTGTCGATCACACCGGAGTGGATACGGGTGCAGCAGTGTCGCTCACACCGGAGTGGATACGAGGCAGCAGTATCGCTCATACCGGAGTGGATACGGGGCAGCAGTATCACTCATACCGGAGTGGATACGGGGCAGCAGTATCGCTCATACCGGAGTGGATACGGGTGCAGCAGTATCGCACATACCGGAGTGGATACGAGGCAGCAGTGTCGCTCATACCGGAGTGGATATGGGTGCAGCAGTATCACTCATACCGGAGTGGATATGGGTGCAGCAGTATCACTCAAACCGGAGTGGATACGGGGCAGCAGTATCACTCATACCGGAGTGGATACGAGGCAGCAGTGTCGCTCATACCGGAGTGGATACGGGTGCAGCAGTGTCACTCATACCGGAGTGGATATAGGGCAGCAGTATCACTCATACCGGAGTGGATACGGGTGCAGCAGTATCGCTCATACCGGAGTGGATACGGGTGCAGCAGTGTCACTCATACCGGAGTGGATACGGGTGCAGCAGTATCGCTCATACCGGAGTGGATACGGGTGCAGCAGTATCGCTCATACCGGAGTGGATACGGGTGCAGCAGTATCACTCATACCGGAGTGGTACGGGTGCAGCAGTGTCACTCATACCGGAGTGGATACGGGGCAGCAGTATCGCTCATACCGGAGTGGATACGGGTGCAGCAGTGTCACTCATACCGGAGTGGATACGGGTGCAGCAGTATCACTCATACCGGAGTGGATACAGGGCAGCAGTATCACTCATACCGGAGTGGATACGGGCACAGCAGTCTCACACATACCGGAGTGGATACAGGGCAGCAGTATCACACATACCGGAGTGGATACGGGTGCAGCAGTATCACTCATACCGGAGTGGATACGGATGCAGCAGTATCACACATACCGGAGTGGTTACGGGGCAGCAGTATCACTCATACCGGAGTGGATACGGGTGCAGCAGTATCACTCATACCGGAGTGGATACGGGGGCAGCAGTGTCACTCATACCGGAGTGGATACGGGGCAGCAGTGTCGCTCATACCGGAGTGGATACGGGGCAGCAGTATCAGTCATACCGGAGTGGATACGGGTGCAGCAGTGTCACTCATACCGGAGTGGATACGGGTGCAGCAGTATCACACATACCGGAGTGGTTACGGGGCAGCAGTATCACTCATACCGGAGTGGATACGGGTGCAGCAGTATCACTCATACCGGAGTGGATACGGGGGCAGCAGTGTCACTCATACCGGAGTGGATACGGGGCAGCAGTGTCGCTCATACCGGAGTGGATACGGGGCAGCAGTGTCACTCATACCGGAGTGGATACGGGTGCAGCAGTATCACTCATCCCGGAGTGGATACGGGTGCAGCAGTGTCACTCATACCGGAGTGGATACGGGGCAGCAGTGTCGCTCATACCGGAGTGGATACGGGGCAGCAGTATCACTCATACCGGAGTGGATACGGGTGCAGCAGTATCACTCATACCGGAGTGGATACGGGGGCAGCAGTGTCACTCATACCGGAGTGGATACGGGGCAGCAGTGTCGCTCATACCGGAGTGGATACGGGGCAGCAGTATCAGTCATACCGGAGTGGATACGGGTGCAGCAGTGTCACTCATACCGGAGTGGATACGGGAGCATCAGTGTCCCTCATACCGGAGTGGATACGGGGGCAGCAGTGTCGCTCATACCGGAGTGGATACGGTGCAGCAGTGTCACTCATACCGGAGTGGATACGGGGCAGCAGTGTCGCTCATACCGGAGTGGATACGGGGCAGCAGTGTCACTCATACCGGAGTGGATACGGGGCAGCAATATCACTCATACCGGAGTGGATACGGGTGCAGCAGTGTCGCTCATACCGGAGTGGATACGGGGCAGCAGTGTCGCTCATACCGGAGTGGATAAGGGTGCAGCAGTATCACTCATACCGGAGTGGATACGGGTGCAGCAGTGTCACTCATACCGGAGTGGATATAGGGCAGCAGTGTCACTCATACCGGAGTGGATATAGGGCAGCAGTGTCACTCATACCGGAGTGGATACGGGGCAGCAGTATCACTCATACCGGAGTGGATACGGGTGCAGCATTATCGCTCATACCGGAGTGGATACGGGTGCAGCAGTATCCCTCATACCAGAGTGGATACAGGAGCAGCAGTATCACTCATACCGGAGTGGATACTGGTGCAGCAGTATCACTCATACCGGAGTGGATACGGGTGCAGCAGTATCACACATACCGGAGTGGATACGGGGCAGCAGTGTCGCTCATACCGGAGTGGATACGGGGCAGCAGTGTCACTCATACCGGAGTGGATACGGGGCAGCAGTATCACTCATACCGGAGTGGATACTGGTGCAGCAGTATCACTCATACCGGAGTGGATACGGGTGCAGCAGTATCACACATACCGGAGTGGATACGGGGCAGCAGTGTCACTCATACCGGAGTGGATACGGGGCAGCAGTGTCACTCATACCGGAGTGGATACGGGGCAGCAGTGTCACTCACACCGGAGTGGATACGGGGCAGCAGTGTCACTCATACCGGAGTGGATACGGGGCAGCAGTGTCACTCATACCGGAGTGGATACGGGGGCAGCAGTGTCACTCATACCGGAGTGGATACGGGGCAGCAGTGTCACTCATACCGGAGTGGATACGGGGGCAGCAGTGTCACTCAGACCGGAGTGGATACGGGGCAGCAGTATCGCTCATACCGGAGTGGATACGGGTGCAGCAGTGTCGCTCATACCGGAGAGGATACAGGTGCAGCAGTATCGCTCATACCGGAGTGGATATGGGGCAGCAGTATCGCTCATACCGGAGTGGATACGGGGCAGCAGTGTCACTCATACCGGAGTGGATACGGGGCAGCAGTGTCACTCATACCGGAGTGGATACGGGGCAGCAGTGTCGCTCATACCGGAGTGGATACGGGGCAGCAGTGTCACTCATACCGGAGTGGATACGGGGCAGCAGTATCACTCATACCGGAGTGGATACGGGGCAGCAGTATCGCTCATACCGGAGTGGATACGGGGCAGCAGTGTCACTCATACCGGAGTGGATACGGGGCAGCAGTATCACTCATACCGGAGTGGATACGGGGCAGCAGTATCACTCATACCGGAGTGGATAGGGGGCAGCAGTATCACTCATACCGGAGTGGATAGGGGGCAGCAGTATCACTCATACCGGAGTGGATACGGGTGCAGCAGTATCGCTCATACCGGAGTGGATACGGGGCAGCAGTGTCGCTCATACCGGAGTGGATACAGGGCAGCAGTGTCACTCATACCGGAGTGGATACGGGGCAGCAGTATCACTCATACCGGAGTGGTACGGGTGCAGCAGTGTCACTCATACCGGAGTGGATACGGGTGCAGCAGTGTCGCTCATACCGGAGTGGATACGGGGCAGCAGTGTCACTCATACCGGAGTGGATACGGGGCAGCAGTGTCGCTCATACCGGAGTGGATACGGGGCAGCAGTGTCACTCATACCGGAGTGGATACGGGGCAGCAGTGTCACTCACACCGGAGTGGATACGGGTGCAGCAGTATCGCTCATACCGGAGTGGATACGGGGCAGCAGTATCGCTCATACCGGAGTGGATATGGGTGCAGCAGTGTCACTCACACCGGAGTGGATACGGGTGCAGCAGTATCACTCATACCGGAGTGGATACGGGGCAGCAGTGTCACTCATAACGGAGTGGATACGGGGCAGCAGTGTGACTCATACCGGAGTGGATACGGGTGCAGCAGTGTCACTCATACCGGAGTGGATACGGGTGCAGCAGTGTCACTCATACCGGAGTGGATACGGGTGCAGCAGTATCGCTCATACCGGAGTGGATACGGGGCAGCAGTGTCACTCATACCGGAGTGGATACGGGTGCAGCAGTGTCGCTCATACCGGAGTGGATACGGGGCAGCAGTGTCACTCATACCGGAGTGGATACGGGGCAGCAGTGTCACTCATACCGGAGTGGATACGGGGCAGCAGTGTCGCTCACACCGGAGTGGATACGGGGCAGCAGTGTCACTCATACCGGAGTGGATACGGGTGCAGCAGTGTCACTCATACCGGAGTGGATACGGGTGCAGCAGTGTCACTCATACCGGAGTGGATACGGGTGCAGCAGTATCGCTCATACCGGAGTGGATACGGGGCAGCAGTGTCACTCATACCGGAGTGGATACGGGGCAGCAGTGTCACTCATACCGGAGTGGATATGGGTGCAGCAGTGTCACTCATACCGGAGTAGATACGGGGCAGCAGTATCACTCATACCGGAGTGGATACGGGGCAGCAGTGTCGCTCATACCGGAGTGGATACGGGTGCAGCAGTATCGCTCATACCGGAGTGGATACGGGTGCAGCAGTATCGCTCATACCGGAGTGGATACGGGTGCAGCAGTATCACTCATACCAGAGTGGAGACGGGGCAGCAGTGTCACTCATACCGGAGTGGATACGGGGCAGCAGTATCGCTCATACCGGAGTGGATACGGGGCAGCAGTATCACTCATACCAGAGTGGAGACGGGGCAGCAGTGTCACTCATACCGGAGTGGATACGGGGCAGCAGTATCGCTCATACCGGAGTGGATACGGGGCAGCAGTGTCACTCATACCGGAGTGGATACGGGGCAGCAGTATCACTCATACCGGAGAGGATACGGGGCAGCAATGTCGCTCATACCGGAGTGGATACGGGTGCAGCAGTATCGCTCATACCGGAGTGGATACGGGTGCAGCAGTGTCACTCATACCGGAGTGGATACGGGTGCAGCAGTATCGCTCATACCGGAGTGGACACGGGTGCAGCAGTGTCACTCATACCGGAGTGGATACGGGTGCAGCAGTGTCACTCATACCGGAGTGGATACGGGTGCAGCAGTATCGCTCATACCGGAGTGGATACGGGTGCAGCAGTGTCACTCATACCGGAGTGGATACGGGGCAGCAGTGTCACTCATACCGGAGTGGATACGGGTGCAGCAATGTCGCTCATACCGGAGTGGATACGGGTGCAGCAGTATCGCTCATACCGGAGTGGATACGGGTGCAGCAGTATCACTCATACCGGAGTGGATACGCGTGCAGCAGTATCGCTCATACCGGAGTTGACACGGGTGCAGCAGTGTCACTCATACCGGAGTGGATACGGGTGCAGCAGTATCACTCATACCGGATTGGATACGGGGCAGCAGTATCACTCATACCGGAGTGGATACGGGGGCAGCAGTGTCGCTCATACCGGAGTGGATACGGGGGCAGCAGTATCACTGATACTGGAGTGGATACGGGTGCAGTAGTGTCGCTCACACCGGAGTGGATATAGGGCAGCAGTGTCACTCAAACCGGAGTGGATACGGGTGCAGCAGTATCGCTCATACCGGAGTGGATACGGGTGCAGCAGTATCGCTCGTACCGGAGTGGATACGGGGGAGCAGTATCACTCATCCCGGAGTGGATACGGGGGTAGCAGTCTCACTCATACCGGAGTGGATACGGGGCAGCAGTGTCGCTCATACCGGAGTGGATACGGGGGCAGCAGTGTCACTCATACCGGAGTGGATACGGGGCAGCAGTATCGCTCATACCGGAGTGGATACGGGTGCAGCAGTGTCGCTCATACCGGAGTGGATACGGGTGCAGCAGTATCGCTCACACCGGAGTGTATACGGGTGCAGCAGTATCACTCATACCAGCGTGGATACGGGGCAGCAGTGTCACTCATACCGGAGTGGATACGGGGCAGCAGTATCGCTCATACCGGAGTGGATACGGGTGCAGCAGTGTCACTCATACCGGAGTGGATACGGGGCAGCAGTGTCACTCATACCGGAGTGGATACGGGTGCAGCAGTGTCGCTCACACCGGAGTGGATACGGGGCAGCAGTATCACACATACCGGAGTGGATACGGGTGCAGCAGTATCACTCATACCGGAGTGGTTACGGGTGCAGCAGTGTCGCTCACACCGGAGTGGATACGGGTGCAGCAGTGTCGCTCACACCGGAGTGGATACGGGGTAGCAGTATCGCTCATACCGGAGTGGATACGGGGTAGCAGTATCACTCATGCCGGAGTGGATACGGGTGCAGCAGTATCACTCATACCGGAGTGGATACGGGTGCAGCAGTGTCGCTCACACCGGAGTGGATATAGGGCAGCAGTATCACTCATACCGGAGTGGATACGGGTGCAGCAGTTTCGCTCATACCGGAGTGGATATAGGGCAGCAGTATCGCTCATACCGGAGTGGATACGGGGTAGCAGTATCACTCATGCCGGAGTGGATACGGGTGCAGCAGTATCACTCATACCGGAGTGGATACGGGTGCAGCAGTGTCGCTCACACCGGAGTGAATACGGGTGCAGCAGTGTCGCTCACACCGGAGTGGATATAGGGCAGCAGTATCACTCATACCGGAGTGGATACGGGTGCAGCAGTGTCGCTCATACCGGAGTGGATACGGGTGCAGCAGTGTCGCTCATACCGGAGTGGATACGGGTGCAGCAGTATCGCTCATGCCGGAGTGGATACGGGTGCAGCAGTATCACTCATACCGGAGTGGATACGGGGCAGCAGTATCACTCATACCGGAGTGGATACGGGGGCAGCAGTGTCGCTCATACCGGAGTGGATACGGGTGCAGCAGTGTCACTCATACCGGAGTGGATACGGGGCAGCAGTATCACTCATACCGGAGTGGATACGGGGGCAGCAGTGTCGCTCATACCGGAGTGGATACGGGTGCAGCAGTATCACTCATACTGGAATGGATACGGGTGCAGCAGTGTCGCTCACACCGGAGTGGATATAGGGCAGCAGTATCACTCATACCGGAGTGGATACGGGGGCAGCAGTGTCACTCATACCGGAGTGGATACGGGTGCAGCAGTGTCACTCATACCGGAGTGGATACGGGGCAGCAGTATCACTCATACCGGAGTGGATACGGGGGCAGCAGTGTCGCTCATACCGGAGTGGATACGGGTGCAGCAGTATCACTCATACTGGAATGGATACGGGTGCAGCAGTGTCGCTCACACCGGAGTGGATATAGGGCAGCAGTATCACTCATACTGGAATGGATACGGGTGCAGCAGTGTCGCTCACACCGGAGTGGATACGGGGCAGCAGTATCACTCAAACCGGAGTGGATACGGGGGCAGCAGTGTCACTCATACCGGAGTGGATACGGGGCAGCAGTATCACTCATACCGGAGTGGATACGGGGGCAGCAGTGTCACTCATACCGGAGTGGATACGGGTGCAGCAGTATCGCTCACACCGGAGTGGATACGGGGCAGCAGTATCACACATACCGGAGTGGATACGGGTGCAGCAGTATCACTCATACCGGAGTGGTTACGGGTGCAGCAGTTTCACTCATACCGGAGTGGATACGGGGCAGCAGTATCACTCATACCGGAGTGGATACGGGTGCAGCAGTGTCGCTCACACCGGAGTGGATACGGGTGCAGCAGTTTCACTCATACTGGAGTGGATACGGGGCAGCACTGTCGCTCACACCGGAGTGGATATAGGGCAGCAGTGTCACTCATACCGGAGTGGATACGGGGTAGCAGTTTCACTCATACCGGAGTGGATACGGGGCAGCAATATCACTCATACCGGAGTAGATACGGGGCAGCAGTATCACTCATACCGGAGTAGATACGGGTGCAGCAGTATCACTCATACCGGAGTGGATACGGGTGCAGCAGTGTCGATCACACCGGAGTTATACGGGTGCAGCAGTGTCGCTCACACCGGAGTGGATATAGGGCAGCAGTATCGCTCATACCGGAGTGGATACGGGGCAGCAGTGTCGCTCATACCGGAGTGGATACGGGTGCAGCAGTGTCGCTCATACCGGAGTGGATACGGGTGCAGCAGTATCGCTCATACCGGAGTGGATACGGGTGCAGCAGTATCACTCATACCGGAGTGGATACGGGGGCAGCACTATCGCTCATACCGGAGTGGATACGGGGCAGCAGTATAACTCATACCGGATTGGATAAGGGGCAGCAGTATCACTCATACCGGATTGGATACGGGGCAGCAGTATCGCTCATACCGGCGTGGATACGGGGGAAGCAGTGTCGCTCATACCGGATTGGATACGGGGGCAGCAGTATCACTCATACTGGAGTGGATACGGGTGCAGCAGTGTCGCTCACACCGGAGTGGATATAGGGCAGCAGTGTCACTCATACCGGAGTGGATACGGGTGCAGCAGTATCGCTCATACCGGAGTGGATACGGGTGCAGCAGTATCGCTCGTACCGGAGTGGATACGGGGGCAGCAGTGTCGCTCAGACCGGAGTGGATACGGGTGCAGCAGTATCGCTCATACCGGAGTGGATACGGGTGCAGCAGTATCGCTCATACCGGAGTGGATACGGGAGCAGCAGTGACGCTCATACCGGAGTGGATACGGGTGCAGCAGTATCGCTCATACCGGAGTGGATACGGGTGCAGCAGTATCGCTCATACCGGAGTGGATACGGGAGCAGCAGTATCACTCAAACCGGAGTTGATACGGGGCAGCAGTATCACTCATACCGGAGTGGATACGGGGCAGCAGTATCACTCATACCGGATTGGATACGGGGCAGCAGTATCGCTCATACTGGAGTGGATACGGGAGCAGCAGTGTCACTCATACCGGACTGGATACGGGTGCAGCAGTGTCGCTCACACCGGAGTGGATACGGGGTAGCAGTATCACTCATACCGGAGTGGATACGGGGCAGCAGTGTCACTCATACCGGAGTGGATACGGGGTAGCAGTATCACTCATACCGGAGTGGATACGGGTGCAGCAGTATCACTCATACCGGAGTGGATACGGGGTAGCAGTATCACTCATACTGGAGTGGATACGGGAGCAGCAGTGTCACTCATACCGGAGTGGATACGGGTGCAGCAGTGTCGCTCACACCGGAGTGGATACGGGGTAGCAGTATCACTCATACCGGAGTGGATACGGGGCAGCAGTGTCACTCATACCGGAGTGGATACGGGGTAGCAGTATCACTCATACCGGAGTGGATACGGGTGCAGCAGTATCACTCATACCGGAGTGGATATGGGTGCAGCAGTGTCGCTCACACCGGAGTGGATACGGGGGCAGCAGTGTCGCTCACACCGGAGTGGATACGGGGTAGCAGTATCACTCATACCGGAGTGGATACGGGGCAGCAGTGTCGCTCATACCGGGTGGATACGGGTGCAGCAGTGTCGCTCATACCGGAGTGGATACGGGTGCAGCAGTATCGCTCATACCGGAGTGGATACGGGTGCAGCAGTATCACTCATACCGGAGTGGATACGGGTGCAGCAGTATCACTCATACCGGAGTGGATACGGGGCAGCAGTGTCACTCATACCGGAGTGGATACGGGGCAGCAGTGTCACTCATACCGGAGTGGATACGGGTGCAGCAGTGTCGCTCATACCGGAGTGGATACGGGGCAGCAGTGTCGCTCATACCGGAGTGGATACGGGAGCAGCAGTATCACTCATACCGGAGTGGATACGGGGCAGCAGTGTCACTCATACCGGAGTGGATACGGGGCAGCAGTGTCACTCATACCGGAGTGGATACGGGGTAGCAGTATCACTCATACCGGAGTGGATACGGGTGCAGCAGTATCACTCATACCGGAGTGGATATGGGTGCAGCAGTATCGCTCATACCGGAGTGGATACGGGTGCAGCAGTGTCACTCATACTGGAGTGGATACGGGTGCAGCAGTGTCGCTCACACCGGAGTGGATACGGGGTAGCAGTATCACTCATACCGGAGTGGATACGGGGCAGCAGTGTCGCTCATACCGGAGTGGATACGGGTGCAGCAGTGTCGCTCATACCGGAGTGGATACGGGTGCAGCAGTATCGCTCATACCGGAGTGGATACGGGTGCAGCAGTATCACTCATACCGGAGTGGATACGGGTGCAGCAGTATCACTCATACCGGAGTGGATACGGGGCAGCAGTGTCACTCATACCGGAGTGGATATGGGTGCAGCAGTGTCACTCATACCGGAGTGGATACGGGGCAGCAGTGTCACTCATACCGGAGTGGATACGGGGCAGCAGCATCGCTCATACCGGAGTGGATACGGGTGCAGCAGTGTCGCTCATACCGGAGTGGATACGGGTGCAGCAGTATCGCTCATACCGGAGTGGATACGGGTGCAGCAGTATCGCTCATACCGGAGTGGATACGGGTGCAGCAGTATCGCTCACACCGGAGTGGATACGGGGCAGCAGTATCACTCATACCGGAGTGGATACGGGGCAGCAGTATCGCTCATACCAGAGTGGATACGGGGCAGCAGAATCACTCATACCGGAGTGGGTACGGGTGCAGCAGTGTCACTCATACCGGAGTGGATACGGAGCAGCAGTGTCACTCATACGGGAGTGGATACGGGTGCAGCAGTGTCGCTCACACCGGAGTGGATACAGGGCAGCAGTGTCACTCATACCGGAGTGGATACGGGGCAGCAGTGTCACTCATACCGGAGTGGATACGGGGCAGCAGTATCACTCATACCGGAGTGGATACGGGGCAGCAGTATCGCTCATACCGGAGTGGATACGGGGCAGCAGTGTCACTCATACCGGAGTGGATACGGGGCAGCAGTATCGCTCATACCGGAGTGGGTACGGGTGCAGCAGTGTCACTCATAGGGGAGTGGATACGGGGCAGCAGTGTCACTCATACCGGAGTGGATACGGGGCAGCAGTATCGCTCATACCGGAGTGGGTACGGGTGCAGCAGTGTCACTCATAGGGGAGTGGATACGGGGCAGCAGTGTCACTCATACCGGAGTGGATACGGGGCAGCAGTATCGCTCATACCGGAGTGGATACGGGGCAGCAGTGTCACTCATACCGGAGTGGATACGGGGCAGCAGTATCACTCATACCGGAGTGGATACGGGGCAGCAGTGTCACTCATACCGGAGTGGATACGGGGCAGCAGTATCGCTCATACCGGAGTGGGTACGGGTGCAGCAGTGTCACTCATACCGGAGTGGATACGGGGCAGCAGTATCACTCATACCGGAGTGGATACGGGGCAGCAGTGTCACTCATACCGGAGTGGATACGGGGCAGCAGTGTCACTCATACCGGAGTGGATACGGGGCAGCAGTATCGCTCATACCGGAGTGGGTACGGGGCAGCAGTATCGCTCACACCGGAGTCGGTACGGGTGCAGCAGTGTCACTCATACCGGAGTGGATACGGGGCAGCAGTGTCACTCATACCGGAGTGGATACGGGGCAGCAGTGTCACTCATACGGGAGTGGATACAGGGCAGCAGTGTCACTCATACCGGAGTGGATACGGGGCAGCAGTGTCACTCATACCGGAGTGGATACAGGGCAGCAGTGTCACTCATACCGGAGTGGATACGGGGCAGCAGTGTCACTCATACCGGAGTGGATATGGGGTAGCAGTATCACTCATACCGGAGTGGATACGGGGCAGCAGTGTGACTCATACCGGAGTGGATACGGGTGCAGCAGTGTCACTCATACCGGAGTGGATACGGGTGCAGCAGTATCACTCATACCGGATTGGATACGGGGCAGCAGTGTCGCTCACACCGGAGTGGATATAGGGCAGCAGTGTCACTCATACCGGAGTGGATACGGGGTAGCAGTATCACTCATACCGGAGTGGATACGGGTGCAGCAGTATCACTCATACCGGAGTGGATATAGGGCAGCAGTATCACTCATACCGGATTGGATACGGGTGCAGCAGTTTCACTCATACCGGATTGGATACGGGGCAGCAGTGTCGCTCACACCGGAGTGGATATAGGGCAGCAGTGTCACTCATACCGGAGTGGATACAGGGTAGCAGTATCACTCATACCGGAGTGGATACGGGTGCAGCAGTATCACTCATACCGGAGTGGATATAGGGCAGCAGTATCGCTCATACCGGAGTGGATACGGGGCAGCAGTGTCGCTCATACCGGAGTGGATACGGGCGCAGCAGTGTCGCTCATACCGGAGTGGATACGGGTGCAGCAGTATCACTCATACTGGAGTGGATACGGGTCCAGCAGTATCACTCAAACCGGAGTGGATACGGGGCAGCAGTATCGCTCATACCGGAGTGGATACGGGTGCAGCAGTGTCACTCATACCGGAGTGGATACGGGGCAGCAGTATCACTCATACCGGAGTGGATACGGGGCAGCAGTATCACTCATACCGGAGTGGATATGGGTCCAGCAGTATCACTCAAACCGGAGTGGATACGGGGCAGCAGTATCGCTCATACCGGAGTGGATACGGGTGCAGCAGTGTCACTCATACCGGAGTGGATACGGGTGCAGCAGTATCGCTCATACCGGAGTGGATAAGGGTCCAGCAGTGTCGCTCACATCGGAGTGGATACGGGTGCAGCAGTATCACTCATACCGGAGTGGATACGGGTGCAGCAGTATCGCTCATACCGGACTGGATACGGGTGTAGCAGTATCGCTCATACCGGAGTGGATACGGGTCCAGCAGTGTCACTCATACCGGAGTGGATACGGGTGCAGCAGTATCACTCATACCGGAGTGGTACGGGTGTAGCAGTATCGCTCATACCGGAGTGGATACGGGTCCAGCAGTGTCACTCATACCGGAGTGGATACGGGTGCAGCAGTGTCGCTCACACCGGAGTGGATACGGGTGCAGCACTGTCGCTCACACCGGAGTGGATACGGGTGCGGCAGTGTCGCTCATACCGGAGTGGATACGGTGGCAGCAGTGTCACTCATACCGGAGTGGATACGGGTGCAGCAGTGTCGCTCACACCGGAGTGGATACGGGTGCAGCAGTGTCGCTCACACCGGAGTGGATACGGGTGCAGCAGTATCGCTCACACCGGAGTGGATACGGGTGCAGCAGTATCGCTCATACCGGAGTGGATACGGGAGCAGCAGTGTCACTCATACCGGAGTGGATACGGGTGCAGCAGTATCGCTCATACCTGAGTGGATACGGGAGCAGCAGTGTCACTCATACCGGAGTGGATACGGGTGCAGCAGTATCGCTCATACCGGAGTGGATACGGGAGCAGCAGTGTCACTCATACCGGAGTGGATACGGGTGCAGCAGTGGCACTCATACCGGAGTGGATACGGGTGCAGCAGTATCACTCATACCGGAGTGGATACGGGGCAGCAGTGTCGCTCATACCGGAGTGGATACGGGTGCAGCACTGTCGCTCACACCGGAGTGGATACGGGTGCAGCAGTGTCGCTCATACCGGAGTGGATACGGGTGCAGCACGGTCGCTCACACCGGAGTGGATATAGGGCAGCAGTGTCACTCATACCGGAGTGGATACGGGGTAGAAGTATCACTCATACCGGAGTGGATATAGGGCAGCAGTGTCGCTCACACCGGAGTGGATACGGGTGCAGCACTGTCGCTCACACCGGAGTGGATATAGGGCAGCAGTGTCACTCATACCGGAGTGGATACGGGGTAGAAGTATCACTCATACCGGAGTGGATATAGGGCAGCAGTGTCGCTCATACCGGAGTGGATACGGGGCAGCAGTGTCGCTCACACCGGAGTGGATACGGGAGCAGCAGTGTCACTCATACCGGAGTGGATACAGGGCAGCAGTATCGCTGACACCGGAGTGGATACGGGTGCAGCAGTGTCACTCATACCGGAGTGGATACGGGGCAGCAGTGTCGCTCATACCGGAGTGGATACGGGGCAGCAGTGTCGCTCACACCGGAGTGGATACGGGAGCAGCAGTGTCACTCCTACCGGAGTGGATACAGGGCAGCAGTATCGCTCACACCGGAGTGGATACGGGTGCAGCAGTGTCACTCATACCGGAGTGGATACAGGGCAGCAGTGTCACTCATACCGGAGTGGATACGGGGCAGCAGTGTCACTCATACCGGAGTGGATACAGGGCAGCAGTGTCACTCATACCGGAGTGGATACGGGGCAGCAGTGTCACTCATACCGGAGTGGATATGGGGTAGCAGTATCACTCATACCGGAGTGGATACGGGGCAGCAGTGTGACTCATACCGGAGTGGATACGGGTGCAGCAGTGTCACTCATACCGGAGTGGATACGGGTGCAGCAGTATCACTCATACCGGATTGGATACGGGGCAGCAGTGTCGCTCACACCGGAGTGGATATAGGGCAGCAGTGTCACTCATACCGGAGTGGATACGGGGTAGCAGTATCACTCATACCGGAGTGGATACGGGTGCAGCAGTATCACTCATACCGGAGTGGATATAGGGCAGCAGTATCACTCATACCGGATTGGATACGGGTGCAGCAGTTTCACTCATACCGGATTGGATACGGGGCAGCAGTGTCGCTCACACCGGAGTGGATATAGGGCAGCAGTGTCACTCATACCGGAGTGGATACAGGGTAGCAGTATCACTCATACCGGAGTGGATACGGGTGCAGCAGTATCACTCATACCGGAGTGGATATAGGGCAGCAGTATCGCTCATACCGGAGTGGATACGGGGCAGCAGTGTCGCTCATACCGGAGTGGATACGGGCGCAGCAGTGTCGCTCATACCGGAGTGGATACGGGTGCAGCAGTATCACTCATACTGGAGTGGATACGGGTCCAGCAGTATCACTCAAACCGGAGTGGATACGGGGCAGCAGTATCGCTCATACCGGAGTGGATACGGGTGCAGCAGTGTCACTCATACCGGAGTGGATACGGGGCAGCAGTATCACTCATACCGGAGTGGATACGGGGCAGCAGTATCACTCATACCGGAGTGGATATGGGTCCAGCAGTATCACTCAAACCGGAGTGGATACGGGGCAGCAGTATCGCTCATACCGGAGTGGATACGGGTGCAGCAGTGTCACTCATACCGGAGTGGATACGGGTGCAGCAGTATCGCTCATACCGGAGTGGATAAGGGTCCAGCAGTGTCGCTCACATCGGAGTGGATACGGGTGCAGCAGTATCACTCATACCGGAGTGGATACGGGTGCAGCAGTATCGCTCATACCGGACTGGATACGGGTGTAGCAGTATCGCTCATACCGGAGTGGATACGGGTCCAGCAGTGTCACTCATACCGGAGTGGATACGGGTGCAGCAGTATCACTCATACCGGAGTGGTACGGGTGTAGCAGTATCGCTCATACCGGAGTGGATACGGGTCCAGCAGTGTCACTCATACCGGAGTGGATACGGGTGCAGCAGTGTCGCTCACACCGGAGTGGATACGGGTGCAGCACTGTCGCTCACACCGGAGTGGATACGGGTGCGGCAGTGTCGCTCATACCGGAGTGGATACGGTGGCAGCAGTGTCACTCATACCGGAGTGGATACGGGTGCAGCAGTGTCGCTCACACCGGAGTGGATACGGGTGCAGCAGTGTCGCTCACACCGGAGTGGATACGGGTGCAGCAGTATCGCTCACACCGGAGTGGATACGGGTGGAGCAGTATCGCTCATACCGGAGTGGATACGGGAGCAGCAGTGTCACTCATACCGGAGTGGATACGGGTGCAGCAGTATCGCTCATACCTGAGTGGATACGGGAGCAGCAGTGTCACTCATACCGGAGTGGATACGGGTGCAGCAGTATCGCTCATACCGGAGTGGATACGGGAGCAGCAGTGTCACTCATACCGGAGTGGATACGGGTGCAGCAGTGGCACTCATACCGGAGTGGATACGGGTGCAGCAGTATCACTCATACCGGAGTGGATACGGGGCAGCAGTGTCGCTCATACCGGAGTGGATACGGGTGCAGCACTGTCGCTCACACCGGAGTGGATATAGGGCAGCAGTGTCACTCATACCGGAGTGGATACGGGGTAGAAGTATCACTCATACCGGAGTGGATATAGGGCAGCAGTGTCGCTCACACCGGAGTGGATACGGGTGCAGCACTGTCGCTCACACCGGAGTGGATATAGGGCAGCAGTGTCACTCATACCGGAGTGGATACGGGGTAGAAGTATCACTCATACCGGAGTGGATATAGGGCAGCAGTGTCGCTCATACCGGAGTGGATACGGGGCAGCAGTGTCGCTCACACCGGAGTGGATACGGGAGCAGCAGTGTCACTCATACCGGAGTGGATACAGGGCAGCAGTATCGCTGACACCGGAGTGGATACGGGTGCAGCAGTGTCACTCATACCGGAATGGATACGGGGCAGCAGTGTCGCTCATACCGGAGTGGATACGGGGCAGCAGTGTCGCTCACACCGGAGTGGATACGGGAGCAGCAGTGTCACTCCTACCGGAGTGGATACAGGGCAGCAGTATCGCTCACACCGGAGTGGATACGGGTGCAGCAGTGTCACTCATACCGGAGTGGATACAGGGCAGCAGTGTCACTCATACCGGAGTGGATACGGGGCAGCAGTGTCACTCATACCGGAGTGGATACAGGGCAGCAGTGTCACTCATACCGGAGTGGATACGGGGCAGCAGTGTCACTCATACCGGAGTGGATATGGGGTAGCAGTATCACTCATACCGGAGTGGATACGGGGCAGCAGTGTGACTCATACAGGAGTGGATACGGGTGCAGCAGTGTCACTCATACCGGAGTGGATACGGGTGCAGCAGTATCACTCATACCGGATTGGATACGGGGCAGCAGTGTCGCTCACACCGGAGTGGATATAGGGCAGCAGTGTCACTCATACCGGAGTGGATACGGGGTAGCAGTATCACTCATACCGGAGTGGATACGGGTGCAGCAGTATCACTCATACCGGAGTGGATATAGGGCAGCAGTATCACTCATACCGGATTGGATACGGGTGCAGCAGTTTCACTCATACCGGATTGGATACGGGGCAGCAGTGTCGCTCACACCGGAGTGGATATAGGGCAGCAGTGTCACTCATACCGGAGTGGATACAGGGTAGCAGTATCACTCATACCGGAGTGGATACGGGTGCAGCAGTATCACTCATACCGGAGTGGATATAGGGCAGCAGTATCGCTCATACCGGAGTGGATACGGGGCAGCAGTGTCGCTCATACCGGAGTGGATACGGGCGCAGCAGTGTCGCTCATACCGGAGTGGATACGGGTGCAGCAGTATCACTCATACTGGAGTGGATACGGGTCCAGCAGTATCACTCAAACCGGAGTGGATACGGGGCAGCAGTATCGCTCATACCGGAGTGGATACGGGTGCAGCAGTGTCACTCATACCGGAGTGGATACGGGGCAGCAGTATCACTCATACCGGAGTGGATACGGGGCAGCAGTATCACTCATACCGGAGTGGATATGGGTCCAGCAGTATCACTCAAACCGGAGTGGATACGGGGCAGCAGTATCGCTCATACCGGAGTGGATACGGGTGCAGCAGTGTCACTCATACCGGAGTGGATACGGGTGCAGCAGTATCGCTCATACCGGAGTGGATAAGGGTCCAGCAGTGTCGCTCACATCGGAGTGGATACGGGTGCAGCAGTATCACTCATACCGGAGTGGATACGGGTGCAGCAGTATCGCTCATACCGGACTGGATACGGGTGTAGCAGTATCGCTCATACCGGAGTGGATACGGGTCCAGCAGTGTCACTCATACCGGAGTGGATACGGGTGCAGCAGTATCACTCATACCGGAGTGGTACGGGTGTAGCAGTATCGCTCATACCGGAGTGGATACGGGTCCAGCAGTGTCACTCATACCGGAGTGGATACGGGTGCAGCAGTGTCGCTCACACCGGAGTGGATACGGGTGCAGCACTGTCGCTCACACCGGAGTGGATACGGGTGCGGCAGTGTCGCTCATACCGGAGTGGATACGGTGGCAGCAGTGTCACTCATACCGGAGTGGATACGGGTGCAGCAGTGTCGCTCACACCGGAGTGGATACGGGTGCAGCAGTGTCGCTCACACCGGAGTGGATACGGGTGCAGCAGTATCGCTCACACCGGAGTGGATACGGGTGGAGCAGTATCGCTCATACCGGAGTGGATACGGGAGCAGCAGTGTCACTCATACCGGAGTGGATACGGGTGCAGCAGTATCGCTCATACCTGAGTGGATACGGGAGCAGCAGTGTCACTCATACCGGAGTGGATACGGGTGCAGCAGTATCGCTCATACCGGAGTGGATACGGGAGCAGCAGTGTCACTCATACCGGAGTGGATACGGGTGCAGCAGTGGCACTCATACCGGAGTGGATACGGGTGCAGCAGTATCACTCATACCGGAGTGGATACGGGGCAGCAGTGTCGCTCATACCGGAGTGGATACGGGTGCAGCACTGTCGCTCACACCGGAGTGGATACGGGTGCAGCAGTGTCGCTCATACCGGAGTGGATACGGGTGCAGCACTGTCGCTCACACCGGAGTGGATATAGGGCAGCAGTGTCACTCATACCGGAGTGGATACGGGGTAGAAGTATCACTCATACCGGAGTGGATATAGGGCAGCAGTGTCGCTCACACCGGAGTGGATACGGGTGCAGCACTGTCGCTCACACCGGAGTGGATATAGGGCAGCAGTGTCACTCATACCGGAGTGGATACGGGGTAGAAGTATCACTCATACCGGAGTGGATATAGGGCAGCAGTGTCGCTCATACCGGAGTGGATACGGGGCAGCAGTGTCGCTCACACCGGAGTGGATACGGGAGCAGCAGTGTCACTCATACCGGAGTGGATACAGGGCAGCAGTATCGCTGACACCGGAGTGGATACGGGTGCAGCAGTGTCACTCATACCGGAGTGGATACGGGGCAGCAGTGTCGCTCATACCGGAGTGGATACGGGGCAGCAGTGTCGCTCACACCGGAGTGGATACGGGAGCAGCAGTGTCACTCATACCGGAGTGGATACAGGGCAGCAGTATCGCTCACACCGGAGTGGATACGGGTGCAGCAGTGTCACTCATACCGGAGTGGATACGGGGCAGCAGTGTCGCTCATACCGGAGTGGATACGGGGCAGCAGTGTCGCTCATACCGGAGTGGATACAGGGCAGCAGTATCGTTCACACCGGAGTGGATACGGGTGCAGCAGTGTCACTCATACCGGAGTGGATACAGGGCAGCAGTATCGCTCACACCGGAGTGGATACGGGTGCAGCAGTGTCACTCATACCGGAGTGGATACGGGGTAGCAGTATCACTCATACCGGAGTGGATACGGGTGCAGCAGTGTCACTCACACCGGAGTGGATACGGGGCAGCAGTGTCGCTCATACCGGAGTGGATACGGTGCTGCAGTATCACTCATACCGGAGTGGATACGGTGCAGCAGTATCACTCATACCGGAGTGGATACGGTGCAGCAGTATCACTCATACCGGAGTGGATACGGGGCAGCAGTGTCACTCATACCGGAGTGGATACGGGGCAGCAGTGTCACTCATACCGGAGTGGATACGGGGCAGCAGTGTCACTCATACCGGAGTGGATACGGGGTAGCAGTATCACTCATACCGCAGTGGGTACGGGTGCAGCAGTATCACTCATACCGGAGTGGATACGGGGCAGCAGTGTCACTCATACCGGAGTGGATACGGGTGCAGCAGTATCACTCATACCGGAGTGGATACGGGTGCAGCAGTATCACTCATACCGGAGTGGATACGGGGCAGCAGTGTCGCTCATACCGGAGTGGATACGGGGCAGCAGTGTCGCTCACACCGGAGTGGATACGGGGCAGCAGTGTCACTCATACCGGAGTGGCTACAGGGCAGCAGCGTCACTCATACCGGAGTGGATACGGGTGCAGCAGTATCGCTCATACCGGAGTGGATACGGGTGCAGCAGTATCACTCATACCGGAGTGGATACGGGTGCAGCAGTATCACTCATACCGGAGTGGATACGGGTGCAGCAGTATCACTCATACCGGAGTGGATACGGGTGCAGCAGTATCGCTCATACCGGAGTGGATACGGGGCAGCAGTGTCACTCATACCGGAGTGGATACGGGTGCAGCAGTATCACTCATACCGGAGTGGATACGGGGCAGCAGTGTCACTCATACCGGAGTGGATATGGGTGCAGCAGTGTCACTCATACCGGAGTGGATACGGGGCAGCAGTATCACTCATACCGGAGTGGATACGGGGCAGCAGTGTCACTCATACCGGAGTGGATACGGGGGCAGCAGTGTCGCTCATACCGGAGTGGATACGGGGCAGCAGTATCACTCATACCGGAGTGGATACGGGGCAGCAGTGTCACTCATACCGGAGTGGATACGGGGGCAGCAGTGTCACTCATACCCGAGTGGATACGGGGCAGCAGTATCGCTCATACCGGAGTGGATACGGGTGCAGCAGTGTCGCTCATACCGGAGTGGATACGGGTGCAGCAGTATCGCTCATACCGGAGTGGATACGGGTGCAGCAGTATCGCTCATACCGGAGTGGATACGGGTGCAGCAGTATCACTCATACCGGAGTGGATACGGAGCAGCAGTGTCACTCATACGGGAGTGGATACGGGGGCAGCAGTGTCACTCATACCGGAGTGGATACGGGTGCAGCAGTGTCGCTCACACCGGAGTGGATACGGGGCAGCAGTGTCACTCATACCGGAGAGGATACGGGGCAGCAGTATGACTCATACCGGAGTGGATACGGGTGCAGCAGTGTCACTCATACCGGAGTGGATACGGGTGCAGCAGTATCACTCATACCGGATTGGATACGGGGGCAGCAGTGTCACTCATACCGGAGTGGATACGGGTGCAGCAGTATCACTCATACCGGAGTGGATACGGGGCAGCAGTATCACTCATACCGGAGTGGATACGGGGTAGCAGTATCACTCATACCGGAGTGGATACGGGTGCAGCAGTATCACTCATACCGGAGTGGATATAGGGCAGCAGTATCGCTCATACCGTAGTGGATACGGGGCAGCAGTGTCGCTCATACCGGAGTGGATACGGGGCAGCAGTGTCGCTCATACCGGAGTGGGTACGGGTGCAGCAGTATCACTCATACCGGAGTGGATACGGGTGCAGCAGTGTCGCTCACACCGGAGTGGATACGGGTGCAGCAGTTTCACTCATACCGGATTGGATACGGGGCAGCAGTGTCGCTCACACCGGAGTGGATATAGGGCAGCAGTGTCACTCATACCGGAGTGGATACGGGGTAGCAGTATCACTCATACCGGAGTGGATACGGGTGCAGCAGTATCACTCATACCGGAGTGGATATAGGGCAGCAGTATCGCTCATACCGGAGTGGATACGCGGCAGCAGTGTCGCTCATACCGGAGTGGATACGGGTGCAGCAGTATCACTCAAACCGGAGTGGATACGGGGCAGCAGTATCGCTCATACCGGAGTGGATACGGGTGCAGCAGTGTCACTCATATCGGAGTGGATACGGGGCAGCAGTATCGCTCATACCGGAGTGGATACGGGTGCAGCAGTGTCACTCATACCGGAGTGGATACGGGTGCAGCAGTATCACTCATACCGGAGTGGATACGGGTCCAGCAGTATCACTCAAACCGGAGTGGATACGGGGCAGCAGTATCGCTCATACCGGAGTGGATACGGGTGCAGCAGTATCACTCAAACCGGAGTGGATACGGGGCAGCAGTATCGCTCATACCGGAGTGGATACGGGTGCAGCAGTGTCGCTCATACCGGAGTGGATACGGGGCAGCAGTATCGCTCATACCGGAGTGGATACGGGTGCAGCAGTGTCGCTCATTCCGGAGTGGATACGGGTGCAGCAGTGTCACTCATACCGGAGTGGATACGGGGTAGCAGTATCACTCATACCGGAGTGGATACGGGGCAGCAGTATCGCTCATACCGGAGTGGATACGGGTGCAGCAGTGTCACTCATACCGGAGTGGATACGGGTGCAGCAGTATCGCTCATACCGGAGTGGATACGGGTCCAGCAGTGTCGCTCACATCGGAGTGGATACGGGTGCAGCAGTGTCGCTCATACCGGAGTGGATACGGGGCAGCAGTGTCGCTCATAACGGAGTGGATACGGGGCAGCAGTATCGCTCATACCGGAGTGGATACGGGAGCAGCAGTGTCACTCATACCGGAGTGGATACAGGGCAGCAGTATCGCTGACACCGGAGTGGATACGGGTGCAGCAGTGTCACTCATACCGGAGTGGATACGGGGCAGCAGTGTCGCTCATACCGGAGTGGATACGGGGCAGCAGTGTCGCTCACACCGGAGTGGATACGGGAGCAGCAGTGTCACTCATACCGGAGTGGATACAGGGCAGCAGTATCGCTCACACCGGAGTGGATACGGGTGCAGCAGTGTCACTCATACCGGAGTGGATACGGGGCAGCAGTGTCGCTCATACCGGAGTGGATACGGGGCAGCAGTGTCGCTCATACCGGAGTGGATACAGGGCAGCAGTATCGTTCACACCGGAGTGGATACGGGTGCAGCAGTGTCACTCATACCGGAGTGGATACAGGGCAGCAGTATCGCTCACACCGGAGTGGATACGGGTGCAGCAGTGTCACTCATACCGGAGTGGATACGGGGTAGCAGTATCACTCATACCGGAGTGGATACGGGTGCAGCAGTGTCACTCACACCGGAGTGGATACGGGGCAGCAGTGTCGCTCATACCGGAGTGGATACGGTGCTGCAGTATCACTCATACCGGAGTGGATACGGTGCAGCAGTATCACTCATACCGGAGTGGATACGGTGCAGCAGTATCACTCATACCGGAGTGGATACGGGGCAGCAGTGTCACTCATACCGGAGTGGATACGGGGCAGCAGTGTCACTCATACCGGAGTGGATACGGGGCAGCAGTGTCACTCATACCGGAGTGGATACGGGGTAGCAGTATCACTCATACCGGAGTGGGTACGGGTGCAGCAGTATCACTCATACCGGAGTGGATACGGGGCAGCAGTGTCACTCATACCGGAGTGGATACGGGTGCAGCAGTATCACTCATACCGGAGTGGATACGGGTGCAGCAGTATCACTCATACCGGAGTGGATACGGGGCAGCAGTGTCGCTCATACCGGAGTGGATACGGGGCAGCAGTGTCGCTCACACCGGAGTGGATACGGGGCAGCAGTGTCACTCATACCGGAGTGGCTACAGGGCAGCAGCGTCACTCATACCGGAGTGGATACGGGTGCAGCAGTATCGCTCATACCGGAGTGGATACGGGTGCAGCAGTATCACTCATACCGGAGTGGATACGGGTGCAGCAGTATCACTCATACCGGAGTGGATACGGGTGCAGCAGTATCACTCATACCGGAGTGGATACGGGTGCAGCAGTATCGCTCATACCGGAGTGGATACGGGGCAGCAGTGTCACTCATACCGGAGTGGATACGGGTGCAGCAGTATAACTCATACCGGAGTGGATACGGGGCAGCAGTGTCACTCATACCGGAGTGGATATGGGTGCAGCAGTGTCACTCATACCGGAGTGGATACGGGGCAGCAGTATCACTCATACCGGAGTGGATACGGGGCAGCAGTGTCACTCATACCGGAGTGGATACGGGGGCAGCAGTGTCGCTCATACCGGAGTGGATACGGGGCAGCAGTATCACTCATACCGGAGTGGATACGGGGCAGCTTTGTCACTCATACCGGAGTGGATACGGGGGCAGCAGTGTCACTCATACCCGAGTGGATACGGGGCAGCAGTATCGCTCATACCGGAGTGGATACGGGTGCAGCAGTGTCGCTCATACCGGAGTGGATACGGGTGCAGCAGTATCGCTCATACCGGAGTGGATACGGGTGCAGCAGTATCGCTCATACCAGAGTGGATACGGGTGCAGCAGTATCACTCATACCGGAGTGGATACGGAGCAGCAGTGTCACTCATACGGGAGTGGATACGGGGGCAGCAGTGTCACTCATACCGGAGTGGATACGGGTGCAGCAGTGTCGCTCACACCGGAGTGGATACGGGGCAGCAGTGTCACTCATACCGGAGAGGATACGGGGCAGCAGTATGACTCATACCGGAGTGGATACGGGTGCAGCAGTGTCACTCATACCGGAGTGGATACGGGTGCAGCAGTATCACTCATACCGGATTGGATACGGGGGCAGCAGTGTCACTCATACCGGAGTGGATACGGGTGCAGCAGTATCACTCATACCGGAGTGGATACGGGGCAGCAGTATCACTCATACCGGAGTGGATACGGGGTAGCAGTATCACTCATACCGGAGTGGATACGGGTGCAGCAGTATCACTCATACCGGAGTGGATATAGGGCAGCAGTATCGCTCATACCGTAGTGGATACGGGGCAGCAGTGTCGCTCATACCGGAGTAGATACGGGGCAGCAGTGTCGCTCATACCGGAGTGGGTACGGGTGCAGCAGTATCACTCATACCGGAGTGGATACGGGTGCAGCAGTGTCGCTCACACCGGAGTGGATACGGGTGCAGCAGTTTCACTCATACCGGATTGGATACGGGGCAGCAGTGTCGCTCACACCGGAGTGGATATAGGGCAGCAGTGTCACTCATACCGGAGTGGATACGGGGTAGCAGTATCACTCATGCCGGAGTGGATACGGGTGCAGCAGTATCACTCATACCGGAGTGGATATAGGGCAGCAGTATCGCTCATACCGGAGTGGATACGCGGCAGCAGTGTCGCTCATACCGGAGTGGATACGGGTGCAGCAGTATCACTCAAACCGGAGTGGATACGGGGCAGCAGTATCGCTCATACCGGAGTGGATACGGGTGCAGCAGTGTCACTCATATCGGAGTGGATACGGGGCAGCAGTATCGCTCATACCGGAGTGGATACGGGTGCAGCAGTGTCACTCATACCGGAGTGGATACGGGTGCAGCAGTATCACTCATACCGGAGTGGATACGGGTCCAGCAGTATCACTCAAACCGGAGTGGATACGGGGCAGCAGTATCGCTCATACCGGAGTGGATACGGGTGCAGCAGTATCACTCAAACCGGAGTGGATACGGGGCAGCAGTATCGCTCATACCGGAGTGGATACGGGTGCAGCAGTGTCGCTCATACCGGAGTGGATACGGGGCAGCAGTATCGCTCATACCGGAGTGGATACGGGTGCAGAAGTGTCGCTCATTCCGGAGTGGATACGGGTGCAGCAGTGTCACTCATACCGGAGTGGATACGGGTGCAGCAGTATCACTCATACCGGAGTGGATACGGGGCAGCAGTATCACTCATACCGGAGTGGATACGGGGTAGCAGTATCACTCATACCGGAGTGGATACGGGTGCAGCAGTATCACTCATACCGGAGTGGATATAGGGCAGCAGTATCGCTCATACCGTAGTGGATACGGGGCAGCAGTGTCGCTCATACCGGAGTGGATACGGGGCAGCAGTGTCGCTCATACCGGAGTGGGTACGGGTGCAGCAGTATCACTCATACCGGAGTGGATACGGGTGCAGCAGTGTCGCTCACACCGGAGTGGATACGGGTGCAGCAGTTTCACTCATACCGGATTGGATACGGGGCAGCAGTGTCGCTCACACCGGAGTGGATATAGGGCAGCAGTGTCACTCATACCGGAGTGGATACGGGGTAGCAGTATCACTCATACCGGAGTGGATACGGGTGCAGCAGTATCACTCATACCGGAGTGGATATAGGGCAGCAGTATCGCTCATACCGGAGTGGATACGCGGCAGCAGTGTCGCTCATACCGGAGTGGATACGGGTGCAGCAGTATCACTCAAACCGGAGTGGATACGGGGCAGCAGTATCGCTCATACCGGAGTGGATACGGGTGCAGCAGTGTCACTCATATCGGAGTGGATACGGGGCAGCAGTATCGCTCATACCGGAGTGGATACGGGTGCAGCAGTGTCACTCATACCGGAGTGGATACGGGTGCAGCAGTATCACTCATACCGGAGTGGATACGGGTCCAGCAGTATCACTCAAACCGGAGTGGATACGGGGCAGCAGTATCGCTCATACCGGAGTGGATACGGGTGCAGCAGTATCACTCAAACCGGAGTGGATACGGGGCAGCAGTATCGCTCATACCGGAGTGGATACGGGTGCAGCAGTGTCGCTCATACCGGAGTGGATACGGGGCAGCAGTATCGCTCATACCGGAGTGGATACGGGTGCAGAAGTGTCGCTCATTCCGGAGTGGATACGGGGCAGCAGTGTCACTCATACCGGAGTGGATACGGGGCAGCAGTGTCACTCATACCGGAGTGGATACGGGGCAGCAGTGTCACTCATACCGGAGTGGATACGGGGTAGCAGTATCACTCATACCGGAGTGGGTACGGGTGCAGCAGTATCACTCATACCGGAGTGGATACGGGGCAGCAGTGTCACTCATACCGGAGTGGATACGGGTGCAGCAGTATCACTCATACCGGAGTGGATACGGGTGCAGCAGTATCACTCATACCGGAGTGGATACGGGGCAGCAGTGTCGCTCATACCGGAGTGGATACGGGGCAGCAGTGTCGCTCACACCGGAGTGGATACGGGGCAGCAGTGTCACTCATACCGGAGTGGCTACAGGGCAGCAGCGTCACTCATACCGGAGTGGATACGGGTGCAGCAGTATCGCTCATACCGCAGTGGATACGGGTGCAGCAGTATCACTCATACCGGAGTGGATACGGGTGCAGCAGTATCACTCATACCGGAGTGGATACGGGTGCAGCAGTATCACTCATACCGGAGTGGATACGGGTGCAGCAGTATCGCTCATACCGGAGTGGATACGGGGCAGCAGTGTCACTCATACCGGAGTGGATACGGGTGCAGCAGTATAACTCATACCGGAGTGGATACGGGGCAGCAGTGTCACTCATACCGGAGTGGATATGGGTGCAGCAGTGTCACTCATACCGGAGTGGATACGGGGCAGCAGTATCACTCATACCGGAGTGGATACGGGGCAGCAGTGTCACTCATACCGGAGTGGATACGGGGGCAGCAGTGTCGCTCATACCGGAGTGGATACGGGGCAGCAGTATCACTCATACCGGAGTGGATACGGGGCAGCTTTGTCACTCATACCGGAGTGGATACGGGGGCAGCAGTGTCACTCATACCCGAGTGGATACGGGGCAGCAGTATCGCTCATACCGGAGTGGATACGGGTGCAGCAGTGTCGCTCATACCGGAGTGGATACGGGTGCAGCAGTATCGCTCATACCGGAGTGGATACGGGTGCAGCAGTATCGCTCATACCAGAGTGGATACGGGTGCAGCAGTATCACTCATACCGGAGTGGATACGGAGCAGCAGTGTCACTCATACGGGAGTGGATACGGGGGCAGCAGTGTCACTCATACCGGAGTGGATACGGGTGCAGCAGTGTCGCTCACACCGGAGTGGATACGGGGCAGCAGTGTCACTCATACCGGAGAGGATACGGGGCAGCAGTATGACTCATACCGGAGTGGATACGGGTGCAGCAGTGTCACTCATACCGGAGTGGATACGGGTGCAGCAGTATCACTCATACCGGATTGGATACGGGGGCAGCAGTGTCACTCATACCGGAGTGGATACGGGTGCAGCAGTATCACTCATACCGGAGTGGATACGGGGCAGCAGTATCACTCATACCGGAGTGGATACGGGGTAGCAGTATCACTCATACCGGAGTGGATACGGGTGCAGCAGTATCACTCATACCGGAGTGGATATAGGGCAGCAGTATCGCTCATACCGTAGTGGATACGGGGCAGCAGTGTCGCTCATACCGGAGTGGATACGGGGCAGCAGTGTCGCTCATACCGGAGTGGGTACGGGTGCAGCAGTATCACTCATACCGGAGTGGATACGGGTGCAGCAGTGTCGCTCACACCGGAGTGGATACGGGTGCAGCAGTTTCACTCATACCGGATTGGATACGGGGCAGCAGTGTCGCTCACACCGGAGTGGATATAGGGCAGCAGTGTCACTCATACCGGAGTGGATACGGGGTAGCAGTATCACTCATACCGGAGTGGATACGGGTGCAGCAGTATCACTCATACCGGAGTGGATATAGGGCAGCAGTATCGCTCATACCGGAGTGGATACGCGGCAGCAGTGTCGCTCATACCGGAGTGGATACGGGTGCAGCAGTATCACTCAAACCGGAGTGGATACGGGGCAGCAGTATCGCTCATACCGGAGTGGATACGGGTGCAGCAGTGTCACTCATATCGGAGTGGATACGGGGCAGCAGTATCGCTCATACCGGAGTGGATACGGGTGCAGCAGTGTCACTCATACCGGAGTGGATACGGGTGCAGCAGTATCACTCATACCGGAGTGGATACGGGTCCAGCAGTATCACTCAAACCGGAGTGGATACGGGGCAGCAGTATCGCTCATACCGGAGTGGATATGGGTGCAGCAGTGTCACTCATACCGGAGTGGATACGGGGCAGCAGTATCACTCATACCGGAGTGGATACGGGGCAGCAGTGTCACTCATACCGGAGTGGATACGGGGGCAGCAGTGTCGCTCATACCGGAGTGGATACGGGGCAGCAGTATCACTCATACCGGAGTGGATACGGGGCAGCTTTGTCACTCATACCGGAGTGGATACGGGGGCAGCAGTGTCACTCATACCCGAGTGGATACGGGGCAGCAGTATCGCTCATACCGGAGTGGATACGGGTGCAGCAGTGTCGCTCATACCGGAGTGGATACGGGTGCAGCAGTATCGCTCATACCGGAGTGGATACGGGTGCAGCAGTATCGCTCATACCAGAGTGGATACGGGTGCAGCAGTATCACTCATACCGGAGTGGATACGGAGCAGCAGTGTCACTCATACGGGAGTGGATACGGGGGCAGCAGTGTCACTCATACCGGAGTGGATACGGGTGCAGCAGTGTCGCTCACACCGGAGTGGATACGGGGCAGCAGTGTCACTCATACCGGAGAGGATACGGGGCAGCAGTATGACTCATACCGGAGTGGATACGGGTGCAGCAGTGTCACTCATACCGGAGTGGATACGGGTGCAGCAGTATCACTCATACCGGATTGGATACGGGGGCAGCAGTGTCACTCATACCGGAGTGGATACGGGTGCAGCAGTATCACTCATACCGGAGTGGATACGGGGCAGCAGTATCACTCATACCGGAGTGGATACGGGGTAGCAGTATCACTCATACCGGAGTGGATACGGGTGCAGCAGTATCACTCATACCGGAGTGGATATAGGGCAGCAGTATCGCTCATACCGTAGTGGATACGGGGCAGCAGTGTCGCTCATACCGGAGTGGATACGGGGCAGCAGTGTCGCTCATAGCGGAGTGGGTACGGGTGCAGCAGTATCACTCATACCGGAGTGGATACGGGTGCAGCAGTGTCGCTCACACCGGAGTGGATACGGGTGCAGCAGTTTCACTCATACCGGATTGGATACGGGGCAGCAGTGTCGCTCACACCGGAGTGGATATAGGGCAGCAGTGTCACTCATACCGGAGTGGATACGGGGTAGCAGTATCACTCATACCGGAGTGGATACGGGTGCAGCAGTATCACTCATACCGGAGTGGATATAGGGCAGCAGTATCGCTCATACCGGAGTGGATACGCGGCAGCAGTGTCGCTCATACCGGAGTGGATACGGGTGCAGCAGTATCACTCAAACCGGAGTGGATACGGGGCAGCAGTATCGCTCATACCGGAGTGGATACGGGTGCAGCAGTGTCACTCATATCGGAGTGGATACGGGGCAGCAGTATCGCTCATACCGGAGTGGATACGGGTGCAGCAGTGTCACTCATACCGGAGTGGATACGGGTGCAGCAGTATCACTCATACCGGAGTGGATACGGGTCCAGCAGTATCACTCAAACCGGAGTGGATACGGGGCAGCAGTATCGCTCATACCGGAGTGGATACGGGTGCAGCAGTATCACTCAAACCGGAGTGGATACGGGGCAGCAGTATCGCTCATACCGGAGTGGATACGGGTGCAGCAGTGTCGCTCATACCGGAGTGGATACGGGGCAGCAGTATCGCTCATACCGGAGTGGATACGGGTGCAGAAGTGTCGCTCATTCCGGAGTGGATACGGGTGCAGCAGTGTCACTCATACCGGAGTGGATACGGGGTAGCAGTATCACTCATACCGGAGTGGATACGGGGCAGCAGTATCGCTCATACCGGAGTGGATACGGGTGCAGCAGTGTCACTCATACCGGAGTGGATACGGGTGCAGCAGTATCGCTCATACCGGAGTGGATACGGGTCCAGCAGTGTCGCTCACATCGGAGTGGATACGGGTGCAGCAGTGTCGCTCATACCGGAGTGGATACGGGGCAGCAGTGTCGCTCATAACGGAGTGGATACGGGGCAGCAGTGTCACTCATACCGGAGTGGTACGGGTGCAGCAGTATCACTCATACCGGAGTGGATACAGGGCAGCAGTGTCGCTCATACAGTAGTGGATACGGGTGCAGCAGTATCACTCATACCGGAGTGGATACGGGGCAGCAGTGTCACTCATACCGGAGTGGATACGGGGCAGCAGTGTCGCTCATACCGGAGTGGATACGGGGCAGCTGTGTCACTCATACCGGAGTGGTACGGGGCAGCAGTGTCACTCATACCGGAGTGGATACGGGTGCAGCAGTATCGCTCATACCGAAGTGGATACGGGTGCAGCAGTGTCGCTCATACCGGAGTGGATACGGGTGCAGCAGTATCGCTCATACCGGAGTGGATACGGGTGCAGCAGTATCACTCATACCGGAGTGGATACGGGGCAGCAGTATCACTCATACCGGAGTGGATACGGGGGCAGCAGTGTCGCTCATACCGGAGTGGATACGGGTGCAGCAGTGTCACTCATACCGGAGTGGATACGGGGCAGCAGTATCACTCATACCGGAGTGGATACGGGGGCAGCAGTGTCGCTCATACCGGAGTGGATACGGGTGCAGCAGTATCACTCATACTGGAATGGATACGGGTGCAGCAGTGTCGCTCACACCGGAGTGGATATAGGGCAGCAGTATCACTCATACCGGAGTGGATACGGGGGCAGCAGTGTCACTCATACCGGAGTGGATACGGGTGCAGCAGTGTCACTCATACCGGAGTGGATACGGGGCAGCAGTATCACTCATACCGGAGTGGATACGGGGGCAGCAGTGTCGCTCATACCGGAGTGGATACGGGTGCAGCAGTATCACTCATACTGGAATGGATACGGGTGCAGCAGTGTCGCTCACACCGGAGTGGATATAGGGCAGCAGTATAACTCATACCGGAGTGGATACGGGTGCAGCAGTATCACTCATACCGGAGTGGATACGGGGCAGCAGTGTCACTCATACCGGAGTGGATACGGGGCAGCAGTATCACTCATACTGGAATGGATACGGGTGCAGCAGTGTCGCTCACACCGGAGTGGATACGGGGCAGCAGTATCACTCATACCGGAGTGGATACGGGGGCAGCAGTGTCACTCATACCGGAGTGGATACGGGGCAGCAGTATCACTCATACCGGAGTGGATACGGGGGCAGCAGTGTCACTCATACCGGAGTGGATACGGATGCAGCAGTATCGCTCACACCGGAGTGGATACGGGGCAGCAGTATCACACATACCGGAGTGGATACGGGTGCAGCAGTATCACTCATACCGGAGTGGTTACGGGTGCAGCAGTTTCACTCATACCGGAGTGGATACGGGGCAGCAGTATCACTCATACCGGAGTGGATACGGGTGCAGCAGTGTCGCTCACACCGGAGTGGATACGGGTGCAGCAGTTTCACTCATACCGGAGTGGATACGGGGCAGCACTGTCGCTCACACCGGAGTGGATATAGGGCAGCAGTGTCACTCATACCGGAGTGGATACGGGGTAGCAGTTTCACTCATACCGGAGTGGATACGGGGCAGCAGTATCACTCATACCGGAGTAGATACGGGTGCAGCAGTATCACTCATACCGGAGTGGATACGGGTGCAGCAGTGTCGATCACACCGGAGTGGATACGGGGCAGCAGTATCACTCATACCGGAGTAGATACGGGGCAGCAGTATCACTCATACCGGAGTAGATACGGGTGCAGCAGTATCACTCATACCGGAGTGGATACGGGTGCAGCAGTGTCGATCACACCGGAGTGGATACGGGTGCAGCAGTGTCGCTCACACCGGAGTGGATACGAGGCAGCAGTATCGCTCATACCGGAGTGGATACGGGGCAGCAGTATCACTCATACCGGAGTGGATACGGGGCAGCAGTATCGCTCATACCGGAGTGGATACGGGTGCAGCAGTATCGCACATACCGGAGTGGATACGAGGCAGCAGTGTCGCTCATACCGGAGTGGATATGGGTGCAGCAGTATCACTCATACCGGAGTGGATATGGGTGCAGCAGTATCACTCAAACCGGAGTGGATACGGGGCAGCAGTATCACTCATACCGGAGTGGATACGAGGCAGCAGTGTCGCTCATACCGGAGTGGATACGGGTGCAGCAGTGTCACTCATACCGGAGTGGATATAGGGCAGCAGTATCACTCATACCGGAGTGGATTCGGGTGCAGCAGTATCGCTCATACCGGAGTGGATACGGGGCAGCAGTATCACTCATACCGGAGTGGATATAGGGCAGCAGTATCACTCATACCGGAGTGGATACGGGTGCAGCAGTATCGCTCATACCGGAGTGGATACGGGTGCAGCAGTGTCACTCATACCGGAGTGGATACGGGTGCAGCAGTATCGCTCATACCGGAGTGGATACGGGTGCAGCAGTATCGCTCATACCGGAGTGGATACGGGTGCAGCAGTATCACTCATACCGGAGTGGTACGGGTGCAGCAGTGTCACTCATACCGGAGTGGATACGGGGCAGCAGTATCGCTCATACCGGAGTGGATACGGGTGCAGCAGTGTCACTCATACCGGAGTGGATACGGGTGCAGCAGTGTCACTCATACCGGAGTGGATACAGGGCAGCAGTATCACTCATACCGGAGTGGATACGGGCACAGCAGTCTCACACATACCGGAGTGGATACAGGGCAGCAGTATCACACATACCGGAGTGGATACGGGTGCAGCAGTATCACTCATACCGGAGTGGATACGGATGCAGCAGTATCACACATACCGGAGTGGTTACGGGGCAGCAGTATCACTCATACCGGAGTGGATACGGGTGCAGCAGTATCACTCATACCGGAGTGGATACGGGGGCAGCAGTGTCACTCATACCGGAGTGGATACGGGGCAGCAGTGTCGCTCATACCGGAGTGGATACGGGGGCAGCAGTGTCGCTCAGACCGGAGTGGATACGGGTGCAGCAGTATCGCTCATACCGGAGTGGATACGGGTGCAGCAGTATCGCTCATACCGGAGTGGATACGGGAGCAGCAGTGACGCTCATACCAGAGTGGATACGGGTGCAGCAGTATCGCTCATACCGGAGTGGATACGGGTGCAGCAGTATCGCTCATACCGGAGTGGATACGGGAGCAGCAGTATCACTCAAACCGGAGTGGATACGGGGCAGCAGTATCACTCATACCGGAGTGGATACGGGGCAGCAGTATCACTCATACCGGATTGGATACGGGGCAGCAGTATCGCTCATACTGGAGTGGATACGGGAGCAGCAGTGTCACTCATACCGGAGTGGATACGGGTGCAGCAGTGTCGCTCACACCGGAGTGGATACGGGGTAGCAGTATCACTCATACCGGAGTGGATACGGGGCAGCAGTGTCACTCATACCGGAGTGGATACGGGGTAGCAGTATCACTCATACCGGAGTGGATACGGGTGCAGCAGTATCACTCACACCGGAGTGGATACGGGGTAGCAGTATCACTCATACTGGAGTGGATACGGGAGCAGCAGTGTCACTCATACCGGAGTGGATACGGGTGCAGCAGTGTCGCTCACACCGGAGTGGATACGGGGTAGCAGTATCACTCATACCGGAGTGGATACGGGGCAGCAGTGTCACTCATACCGGAGTGGATGCGGGGTAGCAGTATCACTCATACCGGAGTGGATACGGGTGCAGCAGTATCACTCATACCGGAGTGGATATGGGTGCAGCAGTGTCGCTCACACCGGAGTGGATACGGGGGCAGCAGTGTCGCTCACACCGGAGTGGATACGGGGTAGCAGTATCACTCATACCGGAGTGGATACGGGGCAGCAGTGTCGCTCATACCGGGTGGATACGGGTGCAGTAGTGTCGCTCATACCGGAGTGGATACGGGTGCAGCAGTATCGCTCATACCGGAGTGGATACGGGTGCAGCAGTATCACTCATACCGGAGTGGATACGGGTGCAGCAGTATCACTCATACCGGAGTGGATACGGGGCAGCAGTGTCACTCATACCGGAGTGGATACGGGGCAGCAGTGTCACTCATACCGGAGTGGATACGGGTGCAGCAGTGTCGCTCATACCGGAGTGGATACGGGGCAGCAGTGTCGCTCATACCGGAGTGGATACGGGAGCAGCAGTATCACTCATACCGGAGTGGATACGGGGCAGCAGTGTCACTCATACCGGAGTGGATACGGGGCAGCAGTGTCACTCATACCGGAGTGGATACGGGGTAGCAGTATCACTCATACCGGAGTGGATACGCGTGCAGCAGTATCACTCATACCGGAGTGGATATGGGTGCAGCAGTATCGCTCATACCGGAGTGGATACGGGTGCAGCAGTGTCACTCATACTGGAGTGGATACGGGTGCAGCAGTGTCGCTCACACCGGAGTGGATACGGGGTAGCAGTATCACTCATACCGGAGTGGATACGGGGCAGCAGTGTCGCTCATACCGGAGTGGATACGGGTGCAGCAGTGTCGCTCATACCGGAGTGGATACGGGTGCAGCAGTATCGCTCATACCGGAGTGGATACGGGTGCAGCAGTATCACTCATACCGGAGTGGATACGGGTGCAGCAGTATCACTCATACCGGAGTGGATACGGGGCAGCAGTGTCACTCATACCGGAGTGGATATGGGTGCGGCAGTGTCACTCATACCGGAGTGGATACGGGGCAGCAGTGTCACTCATACCGGAGTGGATACGGGGCAGCAGTATCGCTCATACCGGAGTGGATACGGGTGCAGCAGTGTCGCTCATACCGGAGTGGATACGGGTGCAGCAGTATCGCTCATACCGGAGTGGATACGGGTGCAGCAGTATCGCTCATACCGGAGTGGATACGGGTGCAGCAGTATCGCTCACACCGGAGTGGATACGGGGCAGCAGTATCACTCATACCGGAGTGGATACGGGGCAGCAGTATCGCTCATACCGGAGTGGATACGGGGCAGCAGTATCACTCATACCGGAGTGGGTACGGGTGCAGCAGTGTCACTCATACCGGAGTGGATACGGGGTAGCAGTGTCACTCATACCGGAGTGGATACGGAGCAGCAGTGTCACTCATACGGGAGTGGATACGGGTGCAGCAGTGTCGCTCACACCGGAGTGGATACAGGGCAGCAGTGTCACTCATACCGGAGTGGATACGGGGCAGCAGTATCACTCATACCGGAGTGGTACGGGTGCAGCAGTGTCACTCATACCGGAGTGGATACGGGGCAGCAGTATCGCTCATACCGGAGTGGATACGGGTGCAGCAGTGTCACTCATACCGGAGTGGATACGGGTGCAGCAGTGTCACTCATACCGGAGTGGATACAGGGCAGCAGTATCACTCATACCGGAGTGGATACGGGCACAGCAGTCTCACACATACCGGAGTGGATACAGGGCAGCAGTATCACACATACCGGAGTGGATACGGGTGCAGCAGTATCACTCATACCGGAGTGGATACGGATGCAGCAGTATCACACATACCGGAGTGGTTACGGGGCAGCAGTATCACTCATACCGGAGTGGATACGGGTGCAGCAGTATCACTCATACCGGAGTGGATACGGGGGCAGCAGTGTCACTCATACCGGAGTGGATACGGGGCAGCAGTGTCGCTCATACCGGAGTGGATACGGGGGCAGCAGTGTCGCTCAGACCGGAGTGGATACGGGTGCAGCAGTATCGCTCATACCGGAGTGGATACGGGTGCAGCAGTATCGCTCATACCGGAGTGGATACGGGAGCAGCAGTGACGCTCATACCAGAGTGGATACGGGTGCAGCAGTATCGCTCATACCGGAGTGGATACGGGTGCAGCAGTATCGCTCATACCGGAGTGGATACGGGAGCAGCAGTATCACTCAAACCGGAGTGGATACGGGGCAGCAGTATCACTCATACCGGAGTGGATACGGGGCAGCAGTATCACTCATACCGGATTGGATACGGGGCAGCAGTATCGCTCATACTGGAGTGGATACGGGAGCAGCAGTGTCACTCATACCGGAGTGGATACGGGTGCAGCAGTGTCGCTCACACCGGAGTGGATACGGGGTAGCAGTATCACTCATACCGGAGTGGATACGGGGCAGCAGTGTCACTCATACCGGAGTGGATACGGGGTAGCAGTATCACTCATACCGGAGTGGATACGGGTGCAGCAGTATCACTCATACCGGAGTGGATACGGGGTAGCAGTATCACTCATACTGGAGTGGATACGGGAGCAGCAGTGTCACTCATACCGGAGTGGATACGGGTGCAGCAGTGTCGCTCACACCGGAGTGGATACGGGGTAGCAGTATCACTCATACCGGAGTGGATACGGGGCAGCAGTGTCACTCATACCGGAGTGGATGCGGGGTAGCAGTATCACTCATACCGGAGTGGATACGGGTGCAGCAGTATCACTCATACCGGAGTGGATATGGGTGCAGCAGTGTCGCTCACACCGGAGTGGATACGGGGGCAGCAGTGTCGCTCACACCGGAGTGGATACGGGGTAGCAGTATCACTCATACCGGAGTGGATACGGGGCAGCAGTGTCGCTCATACCGGGTGGATACGGGTGCAGCAGTGTCGCTCATACCGGAGTGGATACGGGTGCAGCAGTATCGCTCATACCGGAGTGGATACGGGTGCAGCAGTATCACTCATACCGGAGTGGATACGGGTGCAGCAGTATCACTCATACCGGAGTGGATACGGGGCAGCAGTGTCACTCATACCGGAGTGGATACGGGGCAGCAGTGTCACTCATACCGGAGTGGATACGGGTGCAGCAGTGTCGCTCATACCGGAGTGGATACGGGGCAGCAGTGTCGCTCATACCGGAGTGGATACGGGAGCAGCAGTATCACTCATACCGGAGTGGATACGGGGCAGCAGTGTCACTCATACCGGAGTGGATACAGGGCAGCAGTGTCACTCATACCGGAGTGGATACGGGGTAGCAGTATCACTCATACCGGAGTGGATACGCGTGCAGCAGTATCACTCATACCGGAGTGGATATGGGTGCAGCAGTATCGCTCATACCGGAGTGGATACGGGTGCAGCAGTGTCACTCATACTGGAGTGGATACGGGTGCAGCAGTGTCGCTCACACCGGAGTGGATACGGGGTAGCAGTATCACTCATACCGGAGTGGATACGGGGCAGCAGTGTCGCTCATACCGGAGTGGATACGGGTGCAGCAGTGTCGCTCATACCGGAGTGGATACGGGTGCAGCAGTATCGCTCATACCGGAGTGGATACGGGTGCAGCAGTATCACTCATACCGGAGTGGATACGGGTGCAGCAGTATCACTCATACCGGAGTGGATACGGGGCAGCAGTGTCACTCATACCGGAGTGGATATGGGTGCGGCAGTGTCACTCATACCGGAGTGGATACGGGGCAGCAGTGTCACTCATACCGGAGTGGATACGGGGCAGCAGTATCGCTCATACCGGAGTGGATACGGGTGCAGCAGTGTCGCTCATACCGGAGTGGATACGGGTGCAGCAGTATCGCTCATACCGGAGTGGATACGGGTGCAGCAGTATCGCTCATACCGGAGTGGATACGGGTGCAGCAGTATCGCTCACACCGGAGTGGATACGGGGCAGCAGTATCACTCATACCGGAGTGGATACGGGGCAGCAGTATCGCTCATACCGGAGTGGATACGGGGCAGCAGTATCACTCATACCGGAGTGGGTACGGGTGCAGCAGTGTCACTCATACCGGAGTGGATACGGGGTAGCAGTGTCACTCATACCGGAGTGGATACGGAGCAGCAGTGTCACTCATACGGGAGTGGATACGGGTGCAGCAGTGTCGCTCACACCGGAGTGGATACAGGGCAGCAGTGTCACTCATACCGGAGTGGATACGGGGCAGCAGTGTCACTCATACCGGAGTGGATACGGGGCAGCAGTATCACTCATACCGGAGTGGATACGGGGCAGCAGTATCGCTCATACCGGAGTGGATACGGGGCAGCAGTGTCACTCATACCGGAGTGGATACGGGGCAGCAGTATCGCTCATACCGGAGTGGGTACGGGTGCAGCAGTGTCACTCATAGGGGAGTGGATACGGGGCAGCAGTGTCACTCATACCGGAGTGGATACGGGGCAGCAGTATCGCTCATACCGGAGTGGGTACGGGTGCAGCAGTGTCACTCATAGGGGAGTGGATACGGGGCAGCAGTGTCACTCCTACCGGAGTGGATACGGGGCAGCAGTATCGCTCATACCGGAGTGGATACGGGGCAGCAGTGTCACTCATACCGGAGTGGATACGGGGCAGCAGTATCACTCATACCGGAGTGGATACGGGGCAGCAGTGTCACTCATACCGGAGTGGATACGGGGCAGCAGTATCGCTCATACCGGAGTGGGTACGGGTGCAGCAGTGTCACTCATACCGGAGTGGATACGGGGCAGCAGTATCACTCATACCGGAGTGGATACGGGGCAGCAGTGTCACTCATACCGGAGTGGATACGGGGCAGCAGTGTCACTCATACCGGAGTGGATACGGGGCAGCAGTGTCACTCATACCGAAGTGGATACGGGGCAGCAGTATCGCTCATACCGGAGTGGGTACGGGGCAGCAGTATCGCTCACACCGGAGTGGGTACGGGTGCAGCAGTGTCACTCATACCGGAGTGGATACGGGGCAGCAGTGTCACTCATACCGGAGTGGATACGGGGCAGCAGTGTCACTCATACGGGAGTGGATACAGGGCAGCAGTGTCACTCATACCGGAGTGGATACGGGGCAGCAGTGTCACTCATACCGGAGTGGATACAGGGCAGCAGTGTCACTCATACCGGAGTGGATACGGGGCAGCAGTGTCACTCATACCGGAGTGGATATGGGGTAGCAGTATCACTCATACCGGAGTGGATACGGGGCAGCAGTGTGACTCATACCGGAGTGGATACGGGTGCAGCAGTATCACTCATACCGGAGTGGATACGGGGCAGCAGTGTCACTCATACCGGAGTGGATACGGGGCAGCAGTGTCACTCATACCGGAGTGGATACGGGGCAGCAGTATCGCTCATAGCGGAGTGGGTACGGGGCAGCAGTATCGCTCACACCGGAGTGGGTACGGGTGCAGCAGTGTCACTCATACCGGAGTGGATACGGGGCAGCAGTGTCACTCATACCGGAGTGGATACGGGGCAGCAGTGTCACTCATACGGGAGTGGATACAGGGCAGCAGTGTCACTCATACCGGAGTGGATACGGGGCAGCAGTGTCACTCATACCGGAGTGGATACAGGGCAGCAGTGTCACTCATACCGGAGTGGATACGGGGCAGCAGTGTCACTCATACCGGAGTGGATATGGGGTAGCAGTATCACTCATACCGGAGTGGATACGGGGCAGCAGTGTGACTCATACCGGAGTGGATACGGGTGCAGCAGTGTCACTCATACCGGAGTGGATACGGGTGCAGCAGTATCACTCATACCGGATTGGATACGGGGCAGCAGTGTCGCTCACACCGGAGTGGATATAGGGCAGCAGTGTCACTCATACCGGAGTGGATACGGGGTAGCAGTATAACTCATACCGGAGTGGATACGGGTGCAGCAGTATCACTCATACCGGAGTGGATATAGGGCAGCAGTATCACTCATACCGGATTGGATACGGGTGCAGCAGTTTCACTCATACCGGATTGGATACGGGGCAGCAGTGTCGCTCACACCGGAGTGGATATAGGGCAGCAGTGTCACTCATACCGGAGTGGATACGGGGTAGCAGTATCACTCATACCGGAGTGGATACGGGTGCAGCAGTATCACTCATACCGGAGTGGATATAGGGCAGCAGTATCGCTCATACCGGAGTGGATACGGGGCAGCAGTGTCGCTCATACCGGAGTGGATACGGGCGCAGCAGTGTCGCTCATACCGGAGTGGATACGGGTGCAGCAGTATCACTCATACTGGAGTGGATACGGGTCCAGCAGTATCACTCAAACCGGAGTGGATACGGGGCAGCAGTATCGCTCATACCGGAGTGGATACGGGTGCAGCAGTGTCACTCATACCGGAGTGGATACGGGGCAGCAGTATCACTCATACCGGAGTGGATACGGGGCAGCAGTATCACTCATACCGGAGTGGATATGGGTCCAGCAGTATCACTCAAACCGGAGTGGATACGGGGCAGCAGTATCGCTCATACCGGAGTGGATACGGGTGCAGCAGTGTCACTCATACCGGAGTGGATACGGGTGCAGCAGTATCGCTCATACCGGAGTGGATAAGGGTCCAGCAGTGTCGCTCACATCGGAGTGGATACGGGTGCAGCAGTATCACTCATACCGGAGTGGATACGGGTGCAGCAGTATCGCTCATACCGGACTGGATACGGGTGTAGCAGTATCGCTCATACCGGAGTGGATACGGGTCCAGCAGTGTCACTCATACCGGAGTGGATACGGGTGCAGCAGTATCACTCATACCGGAGTGGTACGGGTGTAGCAGTATCGCTCATACCGGAGTGGATCCGGGTCCAGCAGTGTCACTCATACCGGAGTGGATACGGGTGCAGCAGTGTCGCTCATACCGGAGTGGATACGGGTGCAGCAGTATCGCTCATACCGGAGTGGGTACGGGTGCAGCAGTGTCACTCACACCGGAGTGGATACGGGGGCAGCAGTGTCGCTCATACCGGAGTGGATACGGGTGCAGCAGTGTCGCTCACACCGGAGTGGATACGGGGCAGCAGTGTCGCTCATACCGGAGTGGATACGGGTGCAGCAGTGTCGCTCACACCGGAGTGGATACGGGTGCAGCAGTGTCGCTCATACCGGAGTGGATACGGGTGCAGCAGTGTCGCTCATACCGGAGTGGATACGGTGGCAGCAGTGTCACTGATACCGGAGTGGATACGGGTGCAGCAGTGTCGCTCACACCGGAGTGGATACGGGTGCAGCAGTGTCGCTCACACCGGAGTGGATACGGGTGCAGCAGTATCGCTCACACCGGAGTGGATACGGGTGCAGCAGTATCGCTCATACCGGAGTGGATACGGGAGCAGCAGTGTCACTCATACCGGAGTGGATACGGGTGCAGCAGTATCGCTCATACCGGAGTGGATACGGGAGCAGCAGTGTCACTCATACCGGAGTGGATACGGGTGCAGCAGTATCGCTCATACCGGAGTGGATACGGGAGCAGCAGTGTCACTCATACCGGAGTGGATACGGGTGCAGCAGTGGCACTCATACCGGAGTGGATACGGGTGCAGCAGTATCACTCATACCGGAGTGGATACGGGGCAGCAGTGTCGCTCATACCGGAGTGGATACGGGTGCAGCACTGTCGCTCACACCGGAGTGGATACGGGTGCAGCAGTGTCGCTCATACCGGAGTGGATACGGGTGCAGCACTGTCGCTCACACCGGAGTGGATATAGGGCAGCAGTGTCACTCATACCGGAGTGGATACGGGGTAGAAGTATCACTCATACCGGAGTGGATATAGGGCAGCAGTGTCGCTCACACCGGAGTGGATACGGGTGCAGCACTGTCGCTCACACCGGAGTGGATATAGGGCAGCAGTGTCACTCATACCGGAGTGGATACGGGGTAGAAGTATCACTCATACCGGAGTGGATATAGGGCAGCAGTGTCGCTCATACCGGAGTGGATACGGGGCAGCAGTGTCGCTCACACCGGAGTGGATACGGGAGCAGCAGTGTCACTCATACCGGAGTGGATACAGGGCAGCAGTATCGCTCACACCGGAGTGGATACGGGTGCAGCAGTGTCACTCATACCGGAGTGGATACGGGGCAGCAGTGTCGCTCATACCGGAGTGGATACGGGGCAGCAGTGTCGCTCACACCGGAGTGGATACGGGAGCAGCAGTGTCACTCATACCGGAGTGGATACAGGGCAGCAGTATCGCTCACACCGGAGTGGATACGGGTGCAGCAGTGTCACTCATACCGGAGTGGATACGGGGCAGCAGTGTCGCTCATACCGGAGTGGATACGGGGCAGCAGTGTCGCTCATACCGGAGTGGATACAGGGCAGCAGTATCGTTCACACCGGAGTGGATACGGGTGCAGCAGTGTCACTCATACCGGAGTGGATACGGGGTAGCAGTATCACTCATACCGGAGTGGATACGGGTGCAGCAGTGTCACTCACACCGGAGTGGATACGGGGCAGCAGTGTCGCTCATACCGGAGTGGATACGGTGCAGCAGTATCACTCATACCGGAGTGGATACGGTGCAGCAGTATCACTCATACCGGAGTGGATACGGGGCAGCAGTGTCACTCATACCGGAGTGGATACGGGGCAGCAGTGTCACTCATACCGGAGTGGATACGGGGCAGCAGTGTCACTCATACCGGAGTGGATACGGGGTAGCAGTATCACTCATACCGGAGTGGGTACGGGTGCAGCAGTATCACTCATACCGGAGTGGATACGGGGCAGCAGTGTCACTCATACCGGAGTGGATACGGGTGCAGCAGTATCACTCATACCGGAGTGGATACGGGTGCAGCAGTATCACTCATACCGGAGTGGATACGGGGCAGCAGTGTCGCTCATACCGGAGTGGATACGGGTGCAGCAGTGTCACTCATACCGGAGTGGATACGGGTGCAGCAGTGTCACTCATACCGGAGTGGCTACAGGGCAGCAGCGTCACTCATACCGGAGTGGATACGGGTGCAGCAGTATCGCTCATACCGGAGTGGATACGGGTGCAGCAGTATCACTCATACCGGAGTGGATACGGGTGCAGCAGTATCACTCATACCGGAGTGGATACGGGTGCAGCAGTATCACTCATACCGGAGTGGATACGGGTGCAGCAGTATCGCTCATACCGGAGTGGATACGGGGCAGCAGTGTCACTCATACCGGAGTGGATACGGGTGCAGCAGTATCACTCATACCGGAGTGGATACGGGGCAGCAGTGTCACTCATACCGGAGTGGATATGGGTGCAGCAGTGTCACTCATACCGGAGTGGATACGGGGCAGCAGTATCACTCATACCGGAGTGGATACGGGGCAGCAGTGTCACTCATACCGGAGTGGATACGGGGGCAGCAGTGTCGCTCATACCGGAGTGGATACGGGGCAGCAGTATCACTCATACCGGAGTGGATACGGGGCAGCAGTGTCACTCATACCGGAGTGGATACGGGGGCAGCAGTGTCACTCATACCCGAGTGGATACGGGGCAGCAGTATCGCTCATACCGGAGTGGATACGGGTGCAGCAGTGTCGCTCATACCGGAGTGGATACGGGTGCAGCAGTATCGCTCATACCGGAGTGGATACGGGTGCAGCAGTATCGCTCATACCGGAGTGGATACGGGTGCAGCAGTATCACTCATACCGGAGTGGATACGGAGCAGCAGTGTCACTCATACGGGAGTGGATACGGGGGCAGCAGTGTCACTCATACCGGAGTGGATACGGGTGCAGCAGTGTCGCTCACACCGGAGTGGATACGGGGCAGCAGTGTCACTCATACCGGAGAGGATACGGGGCAGCAGTATGACTCATACCGGAGTGGATACGGGTGCAGCAGTGTCACTCATACCGGAGTGGATACGGGTGCAGCAGTATCACTCATACCGGATTGGATACGGGGGCAGCAGTGTCACTCATACCGGAGTGGATACGGGTGCAGCAGTATCACTCATACCGGAGTGGATACGGGGCAGCAGTATCACTCATACCGGAGTGGATACGGGGTAGCAGTATCACTCATACCGGAGTGGATACGGGTGCAGCAGTATCACTCATACCGGAGTGGATATAGGGCAGCAGTATCGCTCATACCGTAGTGGATACGGGGCAGCAGTGTCGCTCATACCAGAGTGGATACGGGGCAGCAGTGTCGCTCATACCGGAGTGGGTACGGGTGCAGCAGTATCACTCATACCGGAGTGGATACGGGTGCAGCAGTGTCGCTCACACCGGAGTGGATACGGGTGCAGCAGTTTCACTCATACCGGATTGGATACGGGGCAGCAGTGTCGCTCACACCGGAGTGGATATAGGGCAGCAGTGTCACTCATACCGGAGTGGATACGGGGTAGCAGTATCACTCATACCGGAGTGGATACGGGTGCAGCAGTATCACTCATACCGGAGTGGATATAGGGCAGCAGTGTCGCTCATACCGGAGTGGATACGGGTGCAGCAGTATCACTCAAACCGGAGTGGATACGGGGCAGCAGTATCGCTCATACCGGAGTGGATACGGGTGCAGCAGTATCGCTCATACCGGAGTGGATACGGGTGCAGCAGTGTCACTCATATCGGAGTGGATACGGGGCAGCAGTATCGCTCATACCGGAGTGGATACGGGTGCAGCAGTGTCACTCATACCGGAGTGGATACGGGTGCAGCAGTATCACTCATACCGGAGTGGATACGGGTCCAGCAGTATCACTCAAACCGGAGTGGATACGGGGCAGCAGTATCGCTCATACCGGAGTGGATACGGGTGCAGCAGTATCACTCAAACCGGAGTGGATACGGGGCAGCAGTATCGCTCATACCGGAGTGGATACGGGTGCAGCAGTGTCGCTCATACCGGAGTGGATACGGGGCAGCAGTATCGCTCATACCGGAGTGGATACGGGTGCAGCAGTGTCGCTCATACCGGAGTGGATACGGGTGCAGCAGTGTCACTCATACCGGAGTGGATACGGGGTAGCAGTATCACTCATACCGGAGTGGATACGGGGCAGCAGTATCGCTCATACCGGAGTGGATACGGGTGCAGCAGTGTCACTCATACCGGAGTGGATACGGGGCAGCAGTATCGCTCATACCGGAGTGGATACGGGTGCAGCAGTGTCACTCATACCGGAGTGGATACGGGTGCAGCAGTGTCACTCATACCGGAGTGGATACGGGTGCAGCAGTGTCGCTCATACCGGAGTGGATACGGGTCCAGCAGTGTCGCTCACATCGGAGTGGATACGGGTGCAGCAGTGTCGCTCATACCGGAGTGGATACGGGGCAGCAGTGTCGCTCATACCGGAGTGGATACGGGGCAGCAGTGTCGCTCATACCGGAGTGGTACGGGTGCAGCAGTATCACTCATACCGGAGTGGATACGGGGCAGCAGTGTCGCTCATACCGTAGTGGATACGGGTGCAGCAGTATCACTCATACCGGAGTGGATACGGGGCAGCAGTGTCACTCATACCGGAGTGGATACGGGGCAGCAGTGTCACTCATACCGGAGTGGATACGGGGCAGCAGTGTCACTCATACCGGAGTGGATACGGGGCAGCAGTGTCACTCATACCGGAGTGGATACGGGGCAGCAGTATCGCTCATACCGGAGTGGGTACGGGGCAGCAGTATCGCTCACACCGGAGTGGGTACGGGTGCAGCAGTGTCACTCATACCGGAGTGGATACGGGGCAGCAGTGTCACTCATACCGGAGTGGATACGGGGCAGCAGTGTCACTCATACCGGAGTGGATACGGGGCAGCAGTATCGCTCATACCGGAGTGGGTACGGGGCAGCAGTATCGCTCACACCGGAGTGGGTACGGGTGCAGCAGTGTCACTCATACCGGAGTGGATACGGGGCAGCAGTGTCACTCATACCGGAGTGGATACGGGGCAGCAGTGTCACTCATACGGGAGTGGATACAGGGCAGCAGTGTCACTCATACCGGAGTGGATACGGGGCAGCAGTGTCACTCATACCGGAGTGGATACAGGGCAGCAGTGTCACTCATACCGGAGTGGATACGGGGCAGCAGTGTCACTCATACCGGAGTGGATATGGGGTAGCAGTATCACTCATACCGGAGTGGATACGGGGCAGCAGTGTGACTCATACCGGAGTGGATACGGGTGCAGCAGTATCACTCATACCGGAGTGGATACGGGGCAGCAGTGTCACTCATACCGGAGTGGATACGGGGCAGCAGTGTCACTCATACCGGAGTGGATACGGGGCAGCAGTATCGCTCATACCGGAGTGGGTACGGGGCAGCAGTATCGCTCACACCGGAGTGGGTACGGGTGCAGCAGTGTCACTCATACCGGAGTGGATACGGGGCAGCAGTGTCACTCATACCGGAGTGGATACGGGGCAGCAGTGTCACTCATACGGGAGTGGATACAGGGCAGCAGTGTCACTCATACCGGAGTGGATACGGGGCAGCAGTGTCACTCATACCGGAGTGGATACAGGGCAGCACTGTCACTCATACCGGAGTGGATACGGGGCAGCAGTGTCACTCATACCGGAGTGGATATGGGGTAGCAGTATCACTCATACCGGAGTGGATACGGGGCAGCAGTGTGACTCATACCGGAGTGGATACGGGTGCAGCAGTGTCACTCATACCGGAGTGGATACGGGTGCAGCAGTATCACTCATACCGGATTGGATACGGGGCAGCAGTGTCGCTCACACCGGAGTGGATATAGGGCAGCAGTGTCACTCATACCGGAGTGGATACGGGGTAGCAGTATAACTCATACCGGAGTGGATACGGGTGCAGCAGTATCACTCATACCGGAGTGGATATAGGGCAGCAGTATCACTCATACCGGATTGGATACGGGTGCAGCAGTTTCACTCATACCGGATTGGATACGGGGCAGCAGTGTCGCTCACACCGGAGTGGATATAGGGCAGCAGTGTCACTCATACCGGAGTGGATACGGGGTAGCAGTATCACTCATACCGGAGTGGATACGGGTGCAGCAGTATCACTCATACCGGAGTGGATATAGGGCAGCAGTATCGCTCATACCGGAGTGGATACGGGGCAGCAGTGTCGCTCATACCGGAGTGGATACGGGCGCAGCAGTGTCGCTCATACCGGAGTGGATACGGGTGCAGCAGTATCACTCATACTGGAGTGGATACGGGTCCAGCAGTATCACTCAAACCGGAGTGGATACGGGGCAGCAGTATCGCTCATACCGGAGTGGATACGGGTGCAGCAGTGTCACTCATACCGGAGTGGATACGGGGCAGCAGTATCACTCATACCGGAGTGGATACGGGGCAGCAGTATCACTCATACCGGAGTGGATATGGGTCCAGCAGTATCACTCAAACCGGAGTGGATACGGGGCAGCAGTATCGCTCATACCGGAGTGGATACGGGTGCAGCAGTGTCACTCATACCGGAGTGGATACGGGTGCAGCAGTATCGCTCATACCGGAGTGGATAAGGGTCCAGCAGTGTCGCTCACATCGGAGTGGATACGGGTGCAGCAGTATCACTCATACCGGAGTGGATACGGGTGCAGCAGTATCGCTCATACCGGACTGGATACGGGTGTAGCAGTATCGCTCATACCGGAGTGGATACGGGTCCAGCAGTGTCACTCATACCGGAGTGGATACGGGTGCAGCAGTATCACTCATACCGGAGTGGTACGGGTGTAGCAGTATCGCTCATACCGGAGTGGATACGGGTCCAGCAGTGTCACTCATACCGGAGTGGATACGGGTGCAGCAGTGTCGCTCATACCGGAGTGGATACGGGTGCAGCAGTATCGCTCATACCGGAGTGGGTACGGGTGCAGCAGTGTCACTCACACCGGAGTGGATACGGGGGCAGCAGTGTCGCTCATACCGGAGTGGATACGGGTGCAGCAGTGTCGCTCACACCGGAGTGGATACGGGGCAGCAGTGTCGCTCATACCGGAGTGGATACGGGTGCAGCAGTGTCGCTCACACCGGAGTGGATACGGGTGCAGCAGTGTCGCTCATACCGGAGTGGATACGGGTGCAGCAGTGTCGCTCATACCGGAGTGGATACGGTGGCAGCAGTGTCACTGATACCGGAGTGGATACGGGTGCAGCAGTGTCGCTCACACCGGAGTGGATACGGGTGCAGCAGTGTCGCTCACACCGGAGTGGATACGGGTGCAGCAGTATCGCTCACACCGGAGTGGATACGGGTGCAGCAGTATCGCTCATACCGGAGTGGATACGGGAGCAGCAGTGTCACTCATACCGGAGTGGATACGGGTGCAGCAGTATCGCTCATACCGGAGTGGATACGGGAGCAGCAGTGTCACTCATACCGGAGTGGATACGGGTGCAGCAGTATCGCTCATACCGGAGTGGATACGGGAGCAGCAGTGTCACTCATACCGGAGTGGATACGGGTGCAGCAGTGGCACTCATACCGGAGTGGATACGGGTGCAGCAGTATCACTCATACCGGAGTGGATACGGGGCAGCAGTGTCGCTCATACCGGAGTGGATACGGGTGCAGCACTGTCGCTCACACCGGAGTGGATACGGGTGCAGCAGTGTCGCTCATACCGGAGTGGATACGGGTGCAGCACTGTCGCTCACACCGGAGTGGATATAGGGCAGCAGTGTCACTCATACCGGAGTGGATACGGGGTAGCAGTATCACTCATACCGGAGTGGATATAGGGCAGCAGTGTCGCTCACACCGGAGTGGATACGGGTGCAGCACTGTCGCTCACACCGGAGTGGATATAGGGCAGCAGTGTCACTCATACCGGAGTGGATACGGGGTAGAAGTATCACTCATACCGGAGTGGATATAGGGCAGCAGTGTCGCTCATACCGGAGTGGATACGGGGCAGCAGTGTCGCTCACACCGGAGTGGATACGGGAGCAGCAGTGTCACTCATACCGGAGTGGATACAGGGCAGCAGTATCGCTCACACCGGAGTGGATACGGGTGCAGCAGTGTCACTCATACCGGAGTGGATACGGGGCAGCAGTGTCGCTCATACCGGAGTGGATACGGGGCAGCAGTGTCGCTCACACCGGAGTGGATACGGGAGCAGCAGTGTCACTCATACCGGAGTGGATACAGGGCAGCAGTATCGCTCACACCGGAGTGGATACGGGTGCAGCAGTGTCACTCATACCGGAGTGGATACGGGGCAGCAGTGTCGCTCATACCGGAGTGGATACGGGGCAGCAGTGTCGCTCATACCGGAGTGGATACAGGGCAGCAGTATCGTTCACACCGGAGTGGATACGGGTGCAGCAGTGTCACTCATACCGGAGTGGATACGGGGTAGCAGTATCACTCATACCGGAGTGGATACGGGTGCAGCAGTGTCACTCACACCGGAGTGGATACGGGGCAGCAGTGTCGCTCATACCGGAGTGGATACGGTGCAGCAGTATCACTCATACCGGAGTGGATACGGTGCAGCAGTATCACTCATACCGGAGTGGATACGGGGCAGCAGTGTCACTCATACCGGAGTGGATACGGGGCAGCAGTGTCACTCATACCGGAGTGGATACGGGGCAGCAGTGTCACTCATACCGGAGTGGATACGGGGTAGCAGTATCACTCATACCGGAGTGGGTACGGGTGCAGCAGTATCACTCATACCGGAGTGGATACGGGGCAGCAGTGTCGCTCATACCGGAGTGGATACGGGTGCAGCAGTGTCACTCATACCGGAGTGGATACGGGTGCAGCAGTGTCACTCATACCGGAGTGGCTACAGGGCAGCAGCGTCACTCATACCGGAGTGGATACGGGTGCAGCAGTATCGCTCATACCGGAGTGGATACGGGTGCAGCAGTATCACTCATACCGGAGTGGATACGGGTGCAGCAGTATCACTCATACCGGAGTGGATACGGGTGCAGCAGTATCACTCATACCGGAGTGGATACGGGTGCAGCAGTATCGCTCATACCGGAGTGGATACGGGGCAGCAGTGTCACTCATACCGGAGTGGATACGGGTGCAGCAGTATCACTCATACCGGAGTGGATACGGGGCAGCAGTGTCACTCATACCGGAGTGGATATGGGTGCAGCAGTGTCACTCATACCGGAGTGGATACGGGGCAGCAGTATCACTCATACCGGAGTGGATACGGGGCAGCAGTGTCACTCATACCGGAGTGGATACGGGGGCAGCAGTGTCGCTCATACCGGAGTGGATACGGGGCAGCAGTATCACTCATACCGGAGTGGATACGGGGCAGCAGTGTCACTCATACCGGAGTGGATACGGGGGCAGCAGTGTCACTCATACCCGAGTGGATACGGGGCAGCAGTATCGCTCATACCGGAGTGGATACGGGTGCAGCAGTGTCGCTCATACCGGAGTGGATACGGGTGCAGCAGTATCGCTCATACCGGAGTGGATACGGGTGCAGCAGTATCGCTCATACCGGAGTGGATACGGGTGCAGCAGTATCACTCATACCGGAGTGGATACGGAGCAGCAGTGTCACTCATACGGGAGTGGATACGGGGGCAGCAGTGTCACTCATACCGGAGTGGATACGGGTGCAGCATTGTCGCTCACACCGGAGTGGATACGGGGCAGCAGTGTCACTCATACCGGAGAGGATACGGGGCAGCAGTATGACTCATACCGGAGTGGATACGGGTGCAGCAGTGTCACTCATACCGGAGTGGATACGGGTGCAGCAGTATCACTCATACCGGATTGGATACGGGGGCAGCAGTGTCACTCATACCGGAGTGGATACGGGTGCAGCAGTATCACTCATACCGGAGTGGATACGGGGCAGCAGTATCACTCATACCGGAGTGGATACGGGGTAGCAGTATCACTCATACCGGAGTGGATACGGGTGCAGCAGTATCACTCATACCGGAGTGGATATAGGGCAGCAGTATCGCTCATACCGTAGTGGATACGGGGCAGCAGTGTCGCTCATACCAGAGTGGATACGGGGCAGCAGTGTCGCTCATACCGGAGTGGGTACGGGTGCAGCAGTATCACTCATACCGGAGTGGATACGGGTGCAGCAGTGTCGCTCACACCGGAGTGGATACGGGTGCAGCAGTTTCACTCATACCGGATTGGATACGGGGCAGCAGTGTCGCTCACACCGGAGTGGATATAGGGCAGCAGTGTCACTCATACCGGAGTGGATACGGGGTAGCAGTATCACTCATACCGGAGTGGATACGGGTGCAGCAGTATCACTCATACCGGAGTGGATATAGGGCAGCAGTGTCGCTCATACCGGAGTGGATACGGGTGCAGCAGTATCACTCAAACCGGAGTGGATACGGGGCAGCAGTATCGCTCATACCGGAGTGGATACGGGTGCAGCAGTATCGCTCATACCGGAGTGGATACGGGTGCAGCAGTGTCACTCATATCGGAGTGGATACGGGGCAGCAGTATCGCTCATACCGGAGTGGATACGGGTGCAGCAGTGTCACTCATACCGGAGTGGATACGGGTGCAGCAGTATCACTCATACCGGAGTGGATACGGGTCCAGCAGTATCACTCAAACCGGAGTGGATACGGGGCAGCAGTATCGCTCATACCGGAGTGGATACGGGTGCAGCAGTATCACTCAAACCGGAGTGGATACGGGGCAGCAGTATCGCTCATACCGGAGTGGATACGGGTGCAGCAGTGTCGCTCATACCGGAGTGGATACGGGGCAGCAGTATCGCTCATACCGGAGTGGATACGGGTGCAGCAGTGTCGCTCATACCGGAGTGGATACGGGTGCAGCAGTGTCACACATACCGGAGTGGATACGTGGTAGCAGTATCACTCATACCGGAGTGGATACGGGGCAGCAGTATCGCTCATACCGGAGTGGATACGGGTGCAGCAGTGTCACTCATACCGGAGTGGATACGGGGCAGCAGTATCGCTCATACCGGAGTGGATACGGGTGCAGCAGTGTCACTCATACCGGAGTGGATACGGGTGCAGCAGTGTCACTCATACCGGAGTGGATACGGGTGCAGCAGTGTCGCTCATACCGGAGTGGATACGGGTCCAGCAGTGTCGCTCACATCGGAGTGGATACGGGTGCAGCAGTGTCGCTCATACCGGAGTGGATACGGGGCAGCAGTGTCGCTCATACCGGAGTGGATACGGGGCAGCAGTGTCGCTCATACCGGAGTGGTACGGGTGCAGCAGTATCACTCATACCGGAGTGGATACGGGGCAGCAGTGTCGCTCATACCGTAGTGGATACGGGTGCAGCAGTATCACTCATACCGGAGTGGATACGGGGCAGCAGTGTCACTCATACCGGAGTGGATACGGGGCAGCAGTGTCACTCATACCGGAGTGGATACGGGGCAGCAGTGTCGCTCATACCGGAGTGGATACGGGGCAGCTGTGTCACTCATACCGGAGTGGTACGGGGCAGCAGTGTCACTCATACCGGAGTGGATACGGGTGCAGCAGTATCGCTCATACCGGAGTGGATACGGGTGCAGCAGTGTCGCTCATACCGGAGTGGATACGGGGCAGCAGTGTCGCTCATACCGGAGTGGATACGGGGCAGCAGTTTCACTCATACCGGAGTGGATACGGGTGCAGCAGTGTCGCTCATACCGGAGTGGATACGGGGCAGCAGTGTCGCTCATACCGGAGTGGATACGGGTGCAGCAGTGTCGCTCATACCGGAGTGGATACGGGGCAGCAGTGTCGCTCATACCGGAGTGGATACGGGTGCAGCAGTGTCGCTCATACCGGAGTGGATACGGGGCAGCAGTGTCACTCATACCGGAGTGGTACGGGTGCAGCAGTGTCACTCATACCGGAGTGGTACGGGTGCAGCAGTGTCACTCATACCGGAGTGGATACGGGGCAGCAGTGTCGCTCATACCGGAGTGGATACGGGTGCAGCAGTGTCGCTCACACCGGAGTGGATACGGGGCAGCATGTCGCTCACACCGGCGTGGATACGGGGCAGCAGTGTCACTCATACCGGAGTGGATACGGGTGCAGCAGTGTCGCTCACACCGGCGTGGATACGGGGCAGCAGTGTCACTCATACCGGAGTGGATACGGGTGCAGCAGTGTCGCTCACACCGGAGTGGATACGGGTGCAGCAGTGTCGCTCATACCGGAGTGGATACGGGTGCAGCAGTGTCGCTCATACCGGAGTGGATACGGGGCAGCAGTGTCACTCATACCGGAGTGGATACGGGTGCAGCAGTGTCGCTCATACCGGAGTGGATACGGGGCAGCAGTGTCGCTCATACCGGAGTGGATACGGGGCAGCAGTGTCGCTCATACCGGAGTGGATACGGGGCAGCAGTGTCACTCATACCGGAGTGGATACGGGTGCAGCAGTATCACTCATACCGGAGTGGATACGGGTCCAGCAGTATCACTCAAACCGGAGTGGATACGGGGCAGCAGTATCGCTCATACCGGAGTGGATACGGGTGCAGCAGTATCACTCAAACCGGAGTGGATACGGGGCAGCAGTATCGCTCATACCGGAGTGGATATGGGTGCAGCAGTGTCGCTCATACCGGAGTGGATACGGGGCAGCAGTATCGCTCATACCGGAGTGGATACGGGTGCAGCAGTGTCGCTCATACCGGAGTGGATACGGGTGCAGCAGTGTCACTCATACCGGAGTGGATACGGGGTAGCAGTATCACTCATACCGGAGTGGATACGGGGCAGCAGTATCGCTCATACCGGAGTGGATACGGGTGCAGCAGTGTCACTCATACCGGAGTGGATACGGGTGCAGCAGTATCGCTCATACCGGAGTGGATACGGGTCCAGCAGTGTCGCTCACATCGGAGTGGATACGGGTGCAGCAGTGTCACTCATACCGGAGTGGATACGGGTGCAGCAGTATCGCTCATACCGGAGTGGATACGGGTCCAGCAGTGTCGCTCACATCGGAGTGGATACGGGTGCAGCAGTGTCGCTCATACCGGAGTGGTACGGGTGCAGCAGTATCACTCATACCGGAGTGGATACGGGGCAGCAGTATCGCTCATACCGGAGTGGATACGGGTGCAGCAGTGTCGCTCATACCGGAGTGGATACGGGGCAGCAGTGTCGCTCATACCATAGTGGATACGGGTGCAGCAGTATCACTCATACCGGAGTGGATACGGGGCAGCAGTGTCACTCATACCGGAGTGGATACGGGGCAGCAGTGTCGCTCATACCGGAGTGGATACGGGGCAGCAGTGTCACTCATACCGGAGTGGTACGGGGCAGCAGTGTCACTCATACCGGAGTGGATACGGGTGCAGCAGTATCGCTCATACCGGAGTGGATACGGGTGCAGCAGTGTCGCTCATACCGGAGTGGATACGGGGCAGCAGTGTCGCTCATACCGGAGTGGATACGGGACAGCAGTTTCACTCATACCGGAGTGGATACGGGTGCAGCAGTATCACTCATACCGGAGTGGATACGGGGCAGCAGTGTCACTCATACCGGAGTGGATACGGTGCAGCAGTATCACTCATACCGGAGTGGATACGGGGCAGCAGTGTCACTCATACCGGAGTGGATACGGGTGCAGCAGTGTCACTCATACCGGAGTGGATACGGGTGCAGCAGTATCGCTCATACCGGAGTGGATACGGGGCAGCAGTGTCACTCATACCGGAGTGGATACGGGGCAGCAGTGTCACTCATACCGGAGTGGATACGGGGCAGCAGTGTCGCTCATACCGGAGTGGATACGGGTGCAGCAGTATCGCTCATACCGGAGTGTATACGGGGCAGCAGTGTCACTCATACCGGAGTGGATATAGGGCAGCAGTGTCACTCATACCGGAGTGGATACGGGGCAGCAGTGTCACTCATACCGGAGTGGATACGGGTGCAGCAGTGTCGCTCATACCGGAGTGGATACGGGTGCAGCAGTATCGCTCATACCGGAGTGGATACGGGTGCAGCAGTAACACTCATACCAGAGTCGATACGGGTGCAGCAGTGTCACTCATACCGGAGTGGATACGGGTGCAGCAGTGTCACTCATACCGGAGTGGATACGGGGCAGCAGTATCACTCATACCGGAGTGGATACGGGGGCAGCAGTGTCGCTCATACCGGAGTGGATACGGGTGCAGCAGTATCACTCATACTGGAGTGGATACGGGTGCAGCAGTGTCGCTCACACCGGAGTGGATATAGGGCAGCAGTATCGCTCATACCGGATTGGATACGGGGCAGCAGTATCACTCATACCGGATTGGATACGGGGCAGCAGTATCACTCATACCGGAGTGGATACGGGGGCAGCAGTGTCGCTCATACCGGAGTGGATACGGGGGCAGCAGTATCACTCATACCGGAGTGGATATAGGGCAGCAGTATCACTCATACCGGAGTGGATACGGGGCAGCAGTATCACTCATACCGGAGTGGATATAGGGCAGCAGTATCACTCATACCGGAGTGGATACGGGTGCAGCAGTATCGCTCATACCGGAGTGGATACGGGGCAGCAGTATCACTCATACCGGAGTGGATACGGTTGCAGCAGTATCGCTCATACCGGAGTGGATACGGGTGCAGCAGTGTCACTCATACCGGAGTGGATACGGGTGCAGCAGTATCGCTCATACCGGAGTGGATACGGGTGCAGCAGTATCACTCATACCGGAGTGGATACGGGTGCAGCAGCATCACTCAAACCGGAGTGGATACGGGTGCAGCAGTGTCGCTCACACCGGAGTGGATACGGGTGCAGCAGTATCACTCATACCGGAGTGGATACGGGGGCAGCAGTGTCGCTCACACCGGAGTGGATATAGCGCAGCAGTGTCACTCATACCGGAGTGGATACGGGTGCAGCAGTATCGCTCATACCGGAGTTGATAGGGCTGCAGCAGTATCACTCATACCGGATTGGATACGGGGCAGCAGTGTCACTCATACCGGAGTGGATATAGGGCAGCAGTGTCACTCATACCGGAGTGGATACGGGTGCAGAAGTGTCACTCATACCGGAGTGGATACGGGGCAGCAGTATCACTCATACCGGAGTGGATACGGGGGCAGCAGTATCACTCATACCGGAGTGGATATGGGGCAGCAATATCGCTCATACCGGAGTGGATACGAGTGCAGCAGTATCACTCATACCGGAGTGGATACGGGGCAGCAGTGTCACTCATACTGGAGTGGATACGGGTGCAGCAGTATCGCTCATACCGGAGTGGAGACGGGTGCAGCAGTGTCGCTCACACCGGAGTGGATACGGGTGCAGCAGTGTCGCTCACACCGGAGTGGATACGGGTACAGCAGTGTCACTCATTCCGGAGTGGATACGGGTGCAGCAGTGTCGCTCACACCGGAGTGGATATAGGGCAGCAGTGTCACTCATACCGGAGTGGATACGGGTGCAGAAGTGTCACTCATACCGGAGCGGATATAGGGCAGCAGTGTCACTCATACCGGAGTGGATACGGGGCAGCAGTATCACTCATACCGGAGTGGATACGGGGCAGCAGTATCGCTCATACCGGAGTGGATACGGGTGCAGCAGTGTCGCTCATACCGGAGTGGATACGGGTGCAGCAGTATCACTCAGAACGAAGTGGATACGGGTGCAGCAGTATCGCTCATACCAGAGTGGATACAGGGCAGCAGTGTCACTCATACCGGAGTGGATACGGGGGCAGCAGTGTCACTCAAACCGGAGTGGATACGGGTGCAGCAGTATCACTCATAACGAAGTGGATACGGGTGCAGCAGTATCGCTCATACCAGAGTGGATACAGGGCAGCAGTGTCGCTCACACCGGAGTGGATACGGGGCAGCAGTATCGCTCATACCGGAGTTGATAGGGCTGCAGCAGTATCACTCATACCGGATTGGATACGGGGCAGCAGTGTCACTCATACCGGAGTGGATATAGGGCAGCAGTGTCACTCATACCGGAGTGGATACGGGTGCAGAAGTGTCACTCATACCGGAGTGGATACGGGGCAGCAGTATCACTCATACCGGAGTGGATACGGGGGCAGCAGTATCACTCATACCGGAGTGGATATGGGGCAGCAATATCGCTCATACCGGAGTGGATACGAGTGCAGCAGTATCACTCATACCGGAGTGGATACGGGGCAGCAGTGTCACTCATACTGGAGTGGATACGTGTGCAGCAGTATCGCTCATACCGGAGTGGAGACGGGTGCAGCAGTGTCGCTCACACCGGAGTGGATACGGGTGCAGCAGTGTCGCTCACACCGGAGTGGATACGGGTACAGCAGTGTCACTCATTCCGGAGTGGATACGGGTGCAGCAGTGTCGCTCACACCGGAGTGGATATAGGGCAGCAGTGTCACTCATACCGGAGTGGATACGGGTGCAGAAGTGTCACTCATACCGGAGCGGATATAGGGCAGCAGTGTCACTCATACCGGAGTGGATACGGGGCAGCAGTATCACTCATACCGGAGTGGATACGGGGCAGCAGAATCGCTCATACCGGAGTGGATACGGGTGCAGCAGTGTCGCTCATACCGGAGTGGATACGGGTGCAGCAGTATCACTCATAACGAAGTGGATACGGGTGCAGCAGTATCGCTCATACCAGAGTGGATACAGGGCAGCAGTGTCACTCATACCGGAGTGGATACGGGGGCAGCAGTGTCACTCAAACCGGAGTGGATACGGGTGCAGCAGTATCACTCATAACGAAGTGGATACGGGTGCAGCAGTATCGCTCATACCAGAGTGGATACAGGGCAGCAGTGTCGCTCACACCGGAGTGGATACGGGGCAGCAGTATCACTCAAACCGGAGTGGATACGGGGGCAGCAGTGTCACTCATACCGGAGTGGATACGGGGCAGCAGTATCGCTCATACCGGAGTGGATACGGGTGCAGCAGTGTCGCTCATACCGGAGTGGATACGGGTGCAGCAGTATCACTCATAACGAAGTGGATACGGGTGCAGCAGTATCGCTCATACCAGAGTGGATACAGGGCAGCAGTGTCACTCATACCGGAGTGGATACGGGGCAGCAGTATCGCTCATACCGGAGTGGATACGGGTGCAGCAGTATCGCTCATACCGGAGTGGATACGGGGCAGCAGTATCGCTCATACCTGAGTGGATACGGGTGCAGCAGTGTCACTCATACCGGAGTGGATACGGGGCAGCAGTGTCACTCATACCGGAGTGGATACGGGTGCAGCAGTGTCGCTCACACCGGAGTGGATACGGGGCAGCAGTGTCACTCATACTGGAGTGGATACGGGTGCAGCAGTATCACTCATACCGGAGTGGATACGGGTGCAGCAGTATCGCTCATACCAGAGTGGATACAGGGCAGCAGTGTCACTCATACCGGAGTGGATACGGGGCAGCAGTATCGCTCATACCGGAGTGGATACGGGTGCAGCAGTATCGCTCATACCGGAGTGGATAAGGGGCAGCAGTATCGCTCATACCGGAGTGGATACGGGTGCAGCAGTGTCACTCATACCGGAGTGGATACGGGTGCAGCAGTGTCGCTCATACCGGAGTGGATACGGGTGCAGCAGTATCACTCATAACGAAGTGGATACGGGTGCAGCAGTATCGCTCATACCAGAGTGGATATGGGTGCAGCAGTATCACTCATACCAGAGTGGATACAGGGCAGCAGCGTCACTCATACCGGAGTGGATACGGGCCAGCAGTATCGCTCATACCGGAGTGGATACGGGGCAGCAGTGTCACTCATACCGGAGTGGATACGGGGCATCAGTATCGCTCATACCGGAGTGGATACGGGTGCAGCATATCGCTCATACCGGAGTGGATACGGGGCAGCAGTATCGCTCATACCGGAGTGGATACGGGTGCAGCAGTATCGCTCATACCGGAGTGGATACGGGGCAGCAGTGTCACTCATACTGGAGTGGATACGGGTGCAGCAGTATCGCTCATACCGGAGTGGATACGGGTGCAGCAGTGTCGGGCACACCGGATTGGATACGGGGCAGCAGTATCACTCATACCGGAGTGGATACGGGGCAGCAGTGTCGCTCACACCGGAGTGGATAGGGGTGCAGCAGTTGCACTCATACTGGAGTGGATACGGGTGCAGCAGTGTCGCTCACACCGGAGTGGATACGGGGGCAGCAGTATCACTCATACCGGAGTGGCTACGGGGCAGCAGTGTCACTCATACCGGAGTGGCTACGGGGCAGCAGTATCGCTCATACCGGAGTGGATACGGGGCAGCAGTATCGCTCATACCGGAGTGGATACGGGGCAGCAGTATCACTCATACCGGAGTGGATACGGGTGCAGCAGTGTCACTCATACCGGAGTGGATACGGGGGCAGCAATGTCACTCATACCGGAGTGGATACGGGTGCAGCAGTATCGCTCATACCGGAGTGGATACGGGTGCAGCAGTATCACTCATACCGGAGTGGATACGGGGCAGCAGTATCACTCATACCGGAGTGGATACGGGGCAGCAGTATCACTCATACCGGAGTGACTACGGGGCAGCAGTGTCACTCATACCAGAGTGGAAACGGGTGCAGCAGTGTCGCTCACACCGGAGTGGCTACGGGGCAGCAGTATCGCTCATACCGGAGTGGATACGGGTGCAGCAGTGTCACTCATACCGGAATGGATACGGGGGCAGCAATGTCACTCATACCGGAGTGGATACGGGTGCAGCAGTATCGCTCATACCAGAGTGGATACAGGTGCAGCAGTATCGCTCATACCTGAGTGGATACGGGGGCAGCAGTGTCACTCATACCGGAGTGGATACGGGTGCAGCAGTGTCGCTCACACCGGAGTGGATACGGATGCAACAGTATCACTCATACCGGAATGGATACGGGGGCAGCAATGTCACTCATACCGGAGTGGATACGGGTGCAGCAGTATCGCTCATACCAGAGTGGATACAGGTGCAGCAGTATCGCTCATACCGGAGTGGATATGGGTGCAGCAGTATCACTCATACCAGAGTGGATACGGGTGCAGCAGTATCACTCATACCGGAGTGGATACGGGTGCAGCAGTGTCACTCATACCGGAGTGGATACAGGGCAGCAGTGTCACTCATACCGGAGTGGATATGGGTGCAGCAGTATCACTCATACCAGAGTGGATATGGGTGCAGCAGTATCACTCATACCAGAGTGGATATGGGTGCAGCAGTATCACTCATACCGGAGTGGATACGGGTGCAGCAGTGTCGCTCATACCGGAGTGGATATGGGTGCAGCAGTATCGCTCATAACGAAGTGGATACGGGTGCAGCAGTATCGCTCATACCGGAGTGGATACGGGTGCAGCAGTATCACTCACACCGGAGTGGATACAGGGCAGCAGTATCACTCATACCGGAGTGGATACGGATGCAGCAGTATCACTCATACCGGAGTGGATACGGGTGCAGCAGTGTCGCTCACACCGGAGTGGATACAGGTGCAGCAGTGTCACTCATTCCGGAGTGGATACAGGTGCAGCAGTGTCACTCATACCGGAGTGGATATGGGTGCAGCAGTGACACTCATACCGGAGTGTATATAGAACATAGAACATAGAACATAGAACAATACAGCGCAGAACAGGCCCTTCGGCCCACGATGTTGCACCGAAACAAAAGCCATCTAACCTACACTATGCCATTATCATCCATATGTTTATCCAATAAACTTTTAAATGCCCTCAATGTTGGCGAGTTCACTCCTGTAGCAGGTAGGGCATTCCACGGCCTCACTACTCTTTGCGTAAAGAACCTACCTCTGACCTCTGTCCTATATCTATTACCCCTCAGTTTAAAGTTATGTCCCCTCGTGCCAGCCATATCCATCCGCGGGAGAAGGCTCTCACTGTCCACCCTATCCAACCCCTTGATCATTTTGTATGCCTCTATTAAGTCTCCTCTTAACCTTCTTCTCTCCAACGAAAACAACCTCAAGTCCGTCAGCCTTTCCTCATAAGATTTTCCCTCCATACCAGGCAACATCCTGGTAAATCTCCTCTGCACCCGCTCCAAAGCCTCCACGTCCTTCCTATAATGCGGTGACCAGAACTGTACGCAATACTCCAAATGCGGCCGGACCAGAGTTCTGTACAGCTGCAACATGACCTCCCGACTCCGGAACTCAATCCCTCTACCAATAAAGGCCAACACTCCATAGGCCTTCTTCACAACCCTATCAACCTGGGTGGCAACTTTCAGGGATCTATGTACATGGACACCTAGATCCCTCTGCTCAGCCACACTTTCAAGAACTTTACCATTAGCCAAATATTCCGCATTCCTGTTATTCCTTCCAAAGTGAATCACCTCACACTTCTCTACATTAAACTCCATTTGCCACCTCTCAGCCCAGCTCTGCAGCTTATCTATATCCCTCTGTAACCTGCTACATCCTTCCACACTATCGACAACACCACCGACTTTAGTATCGTCTGCAAATTTACTCACCCACCCTTCTGCGCCTTCCTCTAGGTCATTGATAAAAATGACAAACAGCAACGGCCCCAGAACAGATCCTTGTGGTACTCCACTTGTGACTGTACTCCATTCTGAACATTTCCCATCAACCACCACCCTCTGTCTTCTTTCAGCTAGCCAATTTCTGATCCACATCTCTAAATCACCCTCAATCCCCAGCCTCCATATTTTTTGCAATAGCCTACCGTGGGGAACCTTATCAAACGCTTTGCTGAAATCCATATACACCACATCAACTGCTCTACCCTCGTCTACCTGTTCAGTCACCTTCTCAAAGAACTCAATAAGGTTTGTGAGGCATGACCTACCCTTCACAAAGCCATGCTGACTATCCCTGATCATATTATTCCTATCTAGATGATTATAAATCTTGTCCCTTATAATCCCCTCCAAGACTTTACCCACTACAGACGTGAGGCTCACCGGTCTATAGTTGCCGGGGTTGTCTCTGCTCCCCTTTTTGAACAAAGGGACCACATTTGCTGTCCTCCAGTCCTCTGGCACTATTCCTGTAGCCAATGATGACATAAAAATCAAAGCCAAAGGTCCAGCAATCTCTTCCCTGGCCTCCCATAGAATCCTAGGATAAATCCCATCAGGTCCCGGGGACTTATCTATTTTCAGCCTGTCCAGAATTGCCAACACCTCTTCCCTACGTACCTCAATGCCATCTATTCTATTAGCCTGGGGCTCAGCATTCTCCTCCACAACATTATCTTTTTCCTGAGTGAATACTGACGAAAAATATTCATTTAGTATCTCGCCTATCTCTTCAGACTCCACACACAATTTCCCATCCCTGTCCTTGACTGGTCCTACTCTTTCCCTAGTCATTCGCTTATTCCTGACAGACCTATAGAAAGCTTTTGGGTTTTCCTTGATCCTTCCTGCCAAATACTTCTCATGTCCCCTCCTTGCTCGTCTTAGCTCTCTCTTTAGATCCTTCCTCGCTACCTTGTAACTATCCATCGCCCCAACCGAAACTTCACACTTCATCTTCACATAGGCCTTCTTCTTCCTCTTAACAAGAGATTCCACTTCCTTGGTAAACCACGGTTCCCTCGCTCGACGCCTTCCTCCCTGTCTGACCGGTACATACTTATCAAGAACACGCAGTAGCTGATCCTTGAACAAGCCCCACTTATCCAGTGTGCCCAACACTTGCAGCCTACTTCTCCACCTTATCCCCCCCAAGTCACGTCTAATGGCATCATAATTGCCCTTCCCCCAGCTATAACTCTTGCCCTGCGGTGTATACTTATCCCTTTCCATCATTAACGTAAACGTCACCGAATTGTGGTCACTGTCCCCAAAGTGCTCTCCTACCTCCAAATCCAACACCTGGCCTGGTTCATTACCCAAAGCCAAATCCAACGTGGCCTTGCCTCTTGTTGGCCTGTCAACATATTGTTTCAGGAAACCCTCCTGCACACACTGTACAAAAAACGACCCATCTATTGTACTCGAACTATATATTTTCCAGTCAATATTTGGAAAGTTAAAGTCTCCCATAATAACTACCCTGTTACTTTCGCTCATATCCAGAATCATCTTCGCCATCCTTTCCTCTACATCCCTAGAACTATTAGGAGGCCTATAAAAAACTCCCAACAGGGTGACCTCTCCTTTCCTGTTTCTAACTTCAGCCAATACTACCTCGGAAGAAGAGTCCCCATCTAGCATCCTCTCCGCCACCGTAATACTGCTCTTGACTAGCAGCGCCACACCTCCCCCTCTTTTGCCTCCTTCTCTGAGCTTACTAAAACACCTAAACCCCGGAACCTGCAACATCCATTCCTGTCCCTGCTCTATCCATGTCTCCGAAATGGCCACAACATCGAAGTCCCAGGTACCAACCCACGCTGCCAGTTCCCCTACCTTGTTTCGTATACTCCTGGCATTGAAGTAGACACACTTCAAACCACCTACCTGAACGCTGGCCCCCTCCTGCGACGTCAAATCTGTGCTCCTGACCTCTATACTCTCATTCTCCCTTACCCTAAAACTACAATCCAGGTTCCCATGCCCCTGCTGCATTAGTTTAAACCCCCCCAAAGAGCACTAACAAATCTCCCCCCCAGGATATTTGTGCCCCTCAGGTTCAGATGTAGACCATCCTGTCTGTAGAGGTCCCACCTTCCCCAGAAAGAGCCCCAGTTATCCAAAAATCTGAAACCCTCCCGCCTGCACCATCCCTGTAGCCACGTGTTTAAATGCTCTCTCTCCCTATTCCTCATCTCACTATCACGTGGCACGGGCAACAACCCAGAGATAACAACTCTGTTTGTTCTAATTCTGAGCTTCCATCCTAGCTCCCTGAAAGCCTGCCTGACATCCTTGTCCCCTTTCCTACCTATGTCGTTGGTGCCAATGTGGACCACGACTTGGGGCTGCTCCCCCTCCCCCCTAAGGACCCGGAAAACACGATCCGAGATATCACGTACCCTTGCACCTGGGAGGCAACATACCAAACGTGAGTCTCTCACGCTCCCACAAAATCTCCTATCTGTGCCCCTGACTATAGAGTCCCCAATTACTAATGCTCTGCTCCTCTCCCCCCTTCCCTTCTGAGCAACAGGGACAGACTCCGTGCCAGAGGCCCGTACCCCATGGCTTACCCCTGGTAAGTCGTCCCCCCCACAAGTATCCAAAGCGGTATACTTGTTTCTCAGGGGAACGACCGCAGGGGATCCCTGCACTGACTGTTTTTTCCCAGTCCCTCTTACAGTTACCCACCTATCTCCAATCTTTGGTGTAACTAATTCCCTGAAGCTGCTATCTATGACCCCTTCTGCCTCCCGAATATAGGGCAGCAGTGTCACTCATACCGGAGTGGATACGGGTGCAGCAGTATCACTCATACCGGAGTGGATACGGGGCAGCAGTATCGCTCATACCGGAGTGGATACGGGTGCAGCAGTATCACTCATACCGGAGTGGATACGGGTGCAGCAGTATCACTCATACCGGATTGGATACGGGGCAGCAGTGTCACTCATACCGGATTGGATACGGGGCAGCAGTGTCACTCATACCGGATTGGATACGGGGCAGCAGTATCGCTCATACCGGAGTGGATACGGGTGCAGCAGTATCACTCATACCGGAGTGGATACGGGTGCAGCAGTATCACTCATACCGGATTGGATACGGGTCAGCAGTGTCACTCATACCGGATTGGATACGGGGCAGCAGTATCACTCATACCGGAGTGGATACGGGGGCAGCAGTGTCGCTCATACCGGAGTGGATACGGGTGCAGCAGTATCACTCATACTGGAGTGGATACGGGTGCAGCAGTGTCGCTCACACCGGAGTGGATATAGGGCAGCAGTGTCACTCATACCGGAGTGGATACGGGTGCAGCAGTATCGCTCACACCGGAGTGGATACAGGTGCAGCAGTGTCACTCATACCAGAGTGGATACGGGTGCAGCAGTATCGCTCATACCGGAGTGGATACGGGGCAGCAGTGTCACTCATACCGGAGTGGATACGGGGCAGCAGTGTCACTCATACCGGAGTGGATACGGGGGCAGCAGTGTCACTCATACCGGAGTGGATACGGGGCAGCAGTATCACTCATACCGGAGTGGATACGGGTGCAGCAGTATCACTCATACTGGAGTGGATATGGGGCAGCAGTGTCGCTCATACCGGAGTGGATACGGGTGCAGCAGTATCATTCATACCGGAGTGGATACGGGTGCAGCAGTATCGCTCATACCGGAGTGGATACGGGTGCAGCAGTGTCACTCATACCGGATTGGATACGGGGCAGCAGTGTCACTCATACCGGAGTGGATACGGGTGCAGCAGTATCACTCATACCGGAGTGGATACGGGTGCAGAGTGTCACTCATACCGGAGTGGATACGGGGCAGCAGTATCGCTCATACCGGAGTGGATACGGGTGCAGCAGTGTCGCTCACACCGGAGTGGATACGGGTACAGCAGTGTCACTCATACCGGAGTGGATACGGGTGCAGCAGTGTCACTCATTCCGGAGTGGATACGGGTGCAGCAGTGTCACTCATACCGGAGTGGATATAGGGCAGCAGTGTCACTCATACCGGAGTGGATACGGGTGCAGAAGTGTCACTCATACCGGAGTGGATATAGGGCAGCAGTGTCACTCATACCGGAGTGGATACGGGGCAGCAGTATCACTCACACCGGAGTGGATATGGGTGCAGCAGTGTCCCTCATACCGGAGTGGATACGGGGGCAGCAGTGTCACTCATACCGGAGTGGATACGGGGCAGCAGTATCGCTCATACCGGAGTGGATACGGGTGCAGCAGTGTCGCTCATACCGGAGTGGATACGGGTGCAGCAGTATCACTCATAACAAAGTGGATACGGGTGCAGCAGTATCGCTCATACCGGAGTGGATACGGGTGCATCAGTGTCCCTCATACCGGAGTGGATACGGGTGCATCAGTGTCCCTCATACCGGAGTGGATACGGGGAACAGTGTCACTCATACCGGAGTGGATACGGGGGCAGCAGTGTCACTCATACCGGAGTGGATACGGGGCAGCAGTATCGCTCATACCGGAGTGGATACGGGGGCAGCAGTGTCACTCATACCGGAGTGGATACGGGGCAGCAGTATCGCTCATACCGGAGTGGATACGGGTGCAGCAGTATCACTCATACCGGAGTGGATACGGGGCAGCAGTGTCACTCATACCGGAGTGGATACGGGTGCAGCAATGTCACTCATACCGGAGTGGATACGGGGCAGCAGTGTCGCTCATACCGGAGCGGATACGGGTGCAGCAGTGTCACTCATACCGGAGTGGATACGGGGCAGCAGTGTCACTCATACCGGAGTGGATACGGGGCAGCAGTGTCGCTCATACCGGAGTGGATACGGGTGCAGCAGTGTCGCTCATACCGGAGTGGATACGGGTGCAGCAGTGTCGCTCATACCGGAGTGGATACGGGTGCAGCAGTATCACTCATAACGAAGTGGATACGGGTGCAGCAGTATCGCTCATACCGGAGTGGATACGGGGCAGCAGTGTCACTCATACTGGAGTGGATACGGGTGCAGCAGTGTCGCTCACACCGGAGTGGATACGGGTGCAGCAGTGTCGCTCACACCGGAGTGGATACGGGTGCAGCAGTATCACTCATAACGAAGTGGATACGGGTGCAGCAGTATCGCTCATACCGGAGTGGATACGGGTGCAGCAGTGTCACTCATACCGGAGTGGATACGGGTGCAGCAGTATCGCTCATACCGGAGTGGATACGGGGCAGCAGTGTCACTCATACCGGAGTGGATACGGGGCAGCAGTGTCACTCATACTGGAGTGGATACGGGTGCAGCAGTATCGCTCATACCGGAGTGGATACGGGTGCAGCAGTGTCACTCATACCGGAGTGGATACGGGTGCAGCAGTGTCGCTCACACCGGAGTGGATACGGGGCAGCAGTGTCACTCATACCGGAGTGGATACGGGGCAGCAGTGTCACTCATACTGGAGTGGATACGGGTGCAGCAGTATCGCTCATACCGGAGTGGATACGGGTGCAGCAGTATCACTCATACCGGAGTGGATACGGGTGCAGCAGTGTCGCTCACACCGGAGTGGATACGGGGCAGCAGTATCACTCATACCGGAGTGGATACGGGTGCAGCAGTGTCGCTCACACCGGAGTGGATACGGGGCAGCAGTGTCGCTCATACCGGAGTGGATACGGGGCAGCAGTGTCGCTCACACCGGAGTGGATACGGGGCAGCAGTGTCGCTCACACCGGAGTGGATACGGGTGCAGCAGTTTCACTCATACCGGAGTGGATACGGGGCAGCAGTGTCACTCATACCGGAGTGGATACGGGTGCAGCAGTGTCGCTCACACCGGAGTGGATACGGGGCAGCAGTGTCACTCATACTGGAGTGGATACGGGTGCAGCAGTATCACTCATACCGGAGTGGATACGGGTGCAGCAGTATCGCTCATACCAGAGTGGATACAGGGCAGCAGTGTCACTCATACCGGAGTGGATACGGGGCAGCAGTATCGCTCATACCGGAGTGGATACGGGTGCAGCAGTTGCACTCATACTGGAGTGGATACGGGTGCAGCAGTGTCGCTCACACCGGAGTGGATACGGGGGCAGCAGTATCACTCATACCGGAGTGGCTACGGGGCAGCAGTGTCACTCATACCGGAGTGGCTACGGGGCAGCAGTATCGCTCATACCGGAGTGGATACGGGGCAGCAGTATCGCTCATACCGGAGTGGATACGGGGCAGCAGTATCACTCATACCGGAGTGGATACGGGTGCAGCAGTGTCACTCATACCGGAGTGGATACGGGGGCAGCAATGTCACTCATACCGGAGTGGATACGGGTGCAGCAGTGTCACTCATACCGGAGTGGATACGGGGCAGCAGTATCACTCATACCGGAGTGGATACGGGTGCAGCAGTATCACTCATACTGGAGTGGATATGGGGCAGCAGTGTCGCTCATACCGGAGTGGATACGGGTGCAGCAGTATCATTCATACCGGAGTGGATACGGGTGCAGCAGTATCGCTCATACCGGAGTGGATACGGGTGCAGCAGTGTCACTCATACCGGATTGGATACGGGGCAGCAGTGTCACTCATACCGGAGTGGATACGGGTGCAGCAGTATCACTCATACCGGAGTGGATACGGGTGCAGAGTGTCACTCATACCGGAGTGGATACGGGGCAGCAGTATCGCTCATACCGGAGTGGATACGGGTGCAGCAGTGTCGCTCACACCGGAGTGGATACGGGTACAGCAGTGTCACTCATACCGGAGTGGATACGGGTGCAGCAGTGTCACTCATTCCGGAGTGGATACGGGTGCAGCAGTGTCACTCATACCGGAGTGGATATAGGGCAGCAGTGTCACTCATACCGGAGTGGATACGGGTGCAGAAGTGTCACTCATACCGGAGTGGATATAGGGCAGCAGTGTCACTCATACCGGAGTGGATACGGGGCAGCAGTATCACTCATACCGGAGTGGATATGGGTGCAGCAGTGTCCCTCATACCGGAGTGGATACGGGGGCAGCAGTGTCACTCATACCGGAGTGGATACGGGGCAGCAGTATCGCTCATACCGGAGTGGATACGGGTGCAGCAGTGTCGCTCATACCGGAGTGGATACGGGTGCAGCAGTATCACTCATAACAAAGTGGATACGGGTGCAGCAGTATCGCTCATACCGGAGTGGATACGGGTGCATCAGTGTCCCTCATACCGGAGTGGATACGGGGAACAGTGTCACTCATACCGGAGTGGATACGGGGGCAGCAGTGTCACTCATACCGGAGTGGATACGGGGCAGCAGTATCGCTCATACCGGAGTGGATACGGGGGCAGCAGTGTCACTCATACCGGAGTGGATACGGGGCAGCAGTATCGCTCATACCGGAGTGGATACGGGTGCAGCAGTATCACTCATACCGGAGTGGATACGGGGCAGCAGTGTCACTCATACCGGAGTGGATACGGGTGCAGCAGTGTCACTCATACCGGAGTGGATACGGGGCAGCAGTGTCATTCATACCGGAGCGGATACGGGTGCAGCAGTGTCACTCATACCGGAGTGGATACGGGGCAGCAGTGTCACTCATACCGGAGTGGATACGGGGCAGCAGTGTCGCTCATACCGGAGTGGATACGGGTGCAGCAGTGTCGCTCATACCGGAGTGGATACGGGTGCAGCAGTGTCGCTCATACCGGAGTGGATACGGGTGCAGCAGTATCACTCATAACGAAGTGGATACGGGTGCAGCAGTATCGCTCATACCGGAGTGGATACGGGGCAGCAGTGTCACTCATACTGGAGTGGATACGGGTGCAGCAGTGTCGCTCACACCGGAGTGGATACGGGTGCAGCAGTATCACTCACAACGAAGTGGATACGGGTGCAGCAGTATCGCTCATACCGGAGTGGATACGGGTGCAGCAGTGTCACTCATACCGGAGTGGATACGGGTGCAGCAGTATCGCTCATACCGGAGTGGATACGGGGCAGCAGTGTCACTCATACCGGAGTGGATACGGGGCAGCAGTGTCACTCATACCGGAGTGGATACGGGTGCAGCAGTATCGCTCATACCGGAGTGGATACGGGTGCAGCAGTGTCACTCATACCGGAGTGGATACGGGTGCAGCAGTGTCGCTCACACCGGAGTGGATACGGGGCAGCAGTGTCACTCATACCGGAGTGGATACGGGGCAGCAGTGTCACTCATACTGGAGTGGATACGGGTGCAGCAGTATCGCTCATACCGGAGTGGATACGGGTGCAGCAGTATCACTCATACCGGAGTGGATACGGGTGCAGCAGTGTTGCTCACACCGGAGTGGATACGGGGCAGCAGTATCACTCATACCGGAGTGGATCCGGGTGCAGCAGTGTCGCTCACACCGGAGTGGATACGGGTGCAGCAGTTTCACTCATACCGGAGTGGATACGGGGCAGCAGTGTCACTCATACCGGAGTGGATACGGGTCCAGCAGTATCGCTCATACCGGAGTGGATCCGGGTGCAGCAGTATCACTCATACCGGAGTGGATACGGGTGCAGCAGTGTCGCTCACACCGGAGTGGATACGGGGCAGCAGTGTCGCTCACACCGGAGTGGATACGGGGCAGCAGTGTCGCTCACACCGGAGTGGATACGGGGCAGCAGTGTCGCTCACACCGGAGTGGATACGGGTGCAGCAGTTTCACTCATACCGGAGTGGATACGGGGCAGCAGTGTCACTCATACCGGAGTGGATACGGGTGCAGCAGTGTCGCTCACACCGGAGTGGATACAGGTGCAGCAGTATCGCTCATACCGGAGTGGATACGGGGCAGCAGTGTCACTCATACTGGAGTGGATACGGGGCAGCAGTGTCACTCATACCGGAGTGGATACGGGGGCAGCAGTGTCACTCATACCGGAGTGGATACGGGTGCAGCAGTATCGCTCATACCGGATTGGATACGGGGCAGCAGTGTCGCTCACACCGGAGTGGGTACGGGGTAGCAGTATCACTCATACTGGAGTGGATACGAGGCAGCAGTGTCACTCATACCGGAGTGGATACGGGTGCAGCAGTGTCGCTCACACCGGAGTGGATACGTGTGCAGCAGTATCGCTCATACCGGAGTGGATACGGGTGCAGCAGTATCGCTCATACCGGATTGGATACGGGGCAGCAGTGTCACTCATACCGGAGTGGATACGGGTGCAGCAGTGTCGCTCACACCGGAGTGGATACGTGTGCAGCAGTATCGCTCATACCGGAGTGGATACGGGTGCAGCAGTATCGCTCATACCGGAGTGGATATGGGTGCAGCAGTATCGCTCATACCGGATTGGATACGGGGCAGCAGTGTCGCTCACACCGGAGTGGGTACGGGGTAGCAGTATCACTCATACTGGAGTGGATACGAGGCAGCAGTATCGCTCATACCGGAGTGGATACGGGTGCAGCAGTGTCGCTCACACCGGAGTGGATACGGGGCAGCAGTGTCACTCATACCGGAGTGGATACGGGGCAGCAGTGTCACTCATACTGGAGTGGGTACGGGTGCAGCAGTATCGCTCATACCGGAGTGGATACGGGTGCAGCAGTATCGCTCATACCGGAGATAAACTATCATCAAAATCTAAAGCATCTGCCTTTAAAACTGTCAAATGTGATCCTAAGGCCGGACACTGAAGGGGTCGGACCATTAAAAGGATGCACTGTGGTGAAAGTAGAAGCAAATGGACAGAAAGTGAAGTTACCTCTTCACGTTCTCCGTGGAAACATTCCTGCTCCATTGACTGAGCTCGTTGGCTACGATTAGGATTAACTGGGAAGCAGTCAGTCAACTAGTGGATTTAGGTGCAACTTGCAACATCTTCTGGCTCTATGACTGAAGTTGAGTTACACCTAAACATCAAGCCAGACAGCACACTCAAATGTTTCAAAGCTAGAACTGCACCACACACCATCAAGCCTAAAGCTGAAGAACTCAAAAGATTAGAAAGGACAGGACTCGTTGAACCTGTTGCTACCAGTGATTGGGCAACACCAACTGTTCCTGTATTAAAACGGGGTTGTTCAGTGAGAATTTGTGGAGGTTTTATCCCAGTTTCTGCGCAGATTATTATCCATTGCGAAGATTGGAGACTTGTTCAATAGAGATTCCGCAGGACAGAAATTCAGTAAAATTGATCTTTCACAGACATATCTTCAAATGAATGTGGCTCCTGAATCACAGCCACTACTCACCATCATAATGCACAAAGGTTTGTTTCATTACAGAGATTTCCTTTTGGAGTAACAATGGCGCCTGGTCTCTTTCAATGATCCGTGGGTCAAATGCTAAGTGCAATTTAGATGACACACTCATCACTGGTTCGAGTGAACAGGAACACTTGGGAGAATTTGGAAGCTACATTGACGAGGTTACAGAGCCACAACCTGAGAGATTAGGAGGAAAAGTGTGACTTTTTCAAGAAATCCAAAAATTCCCTCGGTCATATCATCGACAAAGATGGTTTACACAAAGAACCAAAGAAAATGTCAGCAAGCTTAGTAGCACCACATCCTCAAAATGTAACACAATTAAAGGCTTTTTTGGATTGATCAATTATTATTATGGTAACTTTGTGCCGAATTTAGCAACATGATTGAAGCCTTTACACACTTTACTATGTGTCAAATAGGCAGTGGACAGAAAAATGTGAGAATGTAAACAATGAAGTGACAGAAGCTTTGAAAGAAGTTGACTGAAAACTTTGAGTGTTTATTTGAGCTGTTGGTTCATTATAATCCCAAAATGAAGATGCAATTAGCTTGCGATGTCCCACCCTATGGGGTTGATGCAGTCGTCTCGCACATTATACTTTCAGGAGAGGACCGGCCGATTGTATTTGCTTCACACACACTTGCCAACTCAGAAATGAATTACGCAAAGCTAGAAAAAGAAACTTTCAGCATCATTTTCCGTGGACGTCATTTTACACGTTTGATGGATTATCGACCCTTGACTACAATTTTCGAATAGAATGCAAAGATGGTCATTGATATTGTCAGCACACACATATGATATCCAATATCGCAAATCATAGCAGCTTTTCAGGATCGCCGTTACAAGTCAAGCGTGACCCAGAAGAAAATGTTGTCAATATTTATTTCTTGCTTGTGGATAATGTACCTGTCACTTTATCTCAAGTTCAAAGTTATACAAGATCCGATCCAGTGATGGGGAAGGTGATGGACTTGGTCCAAAAAGAAACATTGTCAGACATTCATATGGAAAATCCAGACCTCAAGCCCGACATCACACAAAGACTTGAATTGACAGTACAGTATGGAATTCTATTGTAGGGAGTCGGTGTGATTATTCCTCTGTGCTTACATGGTCCTTGACCAACTGTATGAGGAACATCTTGATGCGGTGAGGAGGAATAAATTGGCACACAGTTATTTTGGTGACCAGGATTAGATGCTCAAATTGAAGAGAGAGTTGGGACATGCCAATCTTGTGGAAAAACTAAGGGACACTCCAGCATTACATCCAGAAAATACACATCGATTCTGCAGGTCCACTGGAGGGTCACATGTCCTTAGTGATTGTGGACACACACTCGCAACAGCCAGAAGTTGTGATTATGATGTCAACAATGACTGAGAAGATCATTGAGAATCTAGACGAAATGTTTGCAAGATTTGGAACCCGGTGCAGATTGTCAGTGATAATGGTTCTCAGTTTACTTTGAAGAAGTTTGAGGATGATTTGAAAAGGAACAGTATACACCAAATCAGGTCAGCTTCATGTCATCCAGCAACGAATGGATTGGTCCAACGTTTTGTGCAACCATTAAAACATTCTTTCAAAGCATCGGAGGACCAGGGAACATTATCAAGAAGAGTGAACACATTTCTAATATCTTATCGGAACACTGTACATGCTATCACGCAAAGTTCACTGGCAATGCTGTTATTTAAGAGGAAACTATGAACACAGTTTGATTTGTTAACACCACCTGATATTTCAGAGATTATCGAACGATGACAATAAGCACAAATTGCTGGGAGGGAGAAAATCTCTAAAGAATCAAGTATTCAACCTGAGAGAGCTAGGAGCTACACGATTAATGAGAAATGGGCACCAGCTATGATAATCGCAAAGACAGGTCCAATATCACACACCGTACTGACGGATGAAGAAAGAGTTTGATGATGTCACGCTGATCAGTGACTTGCTGGACGAAGTGAGTTTGCAGAAAGTTCTACCTTTAGATTTAGAAAGTGATACTTTGGAATGAAGACCCACTCTCCTAGCTTGTTCAAGTCCTTCTGCAGCCCCCTGCTTCCTCAATACTGCCTGTCCCTCTACAGATCAAAGAACAAAGAACAAAGAAATGTACAGCACAGGAACAGGCCCTTCGGCCCTCCAAGCCCGTGCCGACCATACTGCCCGACTAAACTACAATCTTCTACACAAATCTTTGTATCATCTGCAAACTTAGCAACTGTGCCTTCAGTACCTTCCTCCAGATCATTTATATATATATATATTGTAAAATGGTGTGGTCCCAGCACAGACCCCTGAGGCACACTACTAGTCACCGGCTGCCATCCTGAAAAAGACCCCTTTACCCCCACTCTCTGCCTTCTGCCAGTCAGCCAATCCTCTATCCATGCCAGGATCTTACCCTGAACACCATGAGCTCTTAACTTATTTAACAGTCTCCTATGCGGCACCTTGTCAAAGGCCTTCTGGAAATCTAAATAAAGCACGTCCACTGGTTCTCCTTTGTCTAAATTCCTTGTTACTTCTTCAAAGAACTCTAAGAGATTTGTCAGACACGACCTCCCTTTGACAAAGCCGTGCTGACTCAGTCCTATTTTACCATGCGCTTCCAAGGGCTTTGCAATCTCATCTTTAATAACAGACTCTAAAATCTTACCAATGACCAAAGTCAGGCTAACCGGCCTATAATTTCCCGTCTTCTGCCTCCCTCCCTTCTTAAACAGCTGTGTTACATTAGCCACTTTCCAGTCCTCTGGGACCCTTCCTGCCTCCAGTGATTCCTGAAAGATCATCGCCAATGCCTCCACAATTTCCTCAGCTATCTCTTTTAGGACCCTGGGGTGTAGTCCATCCAGTCCAGGTGACTTATCCACCTTCAGACCTTTCAGTTTTCCCAGAATCTTCTCCTTAGTGATGGTCACTGCCCCCACCTCTGCCCCCTGATTCTCCTGGAGCTCTGGCATTCCACTGGTGTCTTCCACCGTGAAGACTGATGCAAAGTAACTATTTAGTTCCTCTGCCATTTCTTTGTTTCCTATTATTACTTCTCCAGCCAAAAAAACTCTTCCAATCTTCCTTTATATTACTAGCTAGCTTGCACTCATAATTCATCTTCTCCCCCCTTATTGTTTTTTTAGTTGTCCGCTGCTCACTTTTAAAGGCTTCCCAAGCCTCTGGTTTCCCACTAATGCCCGCCAGATTGTATGCTTTTTATTTGCTTTTATGCTGTCCTTGATTTCCCTCATCATCCATTGATGCTTTGTCCTCCCCTTAGCATGTTTGATTGTATGAGCAACACCCTTAATGAACCTCGCATCATGTTTTTCAAGAATCCAGAGTGTGGCAGCTCCATACTTTTTCTCTTTGATCTGGAGGGGGGGGGGTGCAGATTTAAAACAGAAATGAGGAGGAATGACTTCACTTCAGTCAAAGGGTCGTGAATCTGTGCAATTCACTACCTCAGAGTGTAGTGAATGCTGGAACACTGAACACATTTAAGGAGATTGTTCAGTTTTTAATAAGTAGCTGGGTGAAGGTTTATGGGGAGCAGGCAGGACTGTGGAGACGGGGTAAAGACAAGATCAACCATAATCATATTCGGAGCAACTCGAGGGGCTGAATTGGCTAATCCTGGTTCTTATTTTCTTATGTACAACGTCTCACCTGGAGACTGCACCCAACTCTGGACACCATACCTGAGGAAGGATGTGACATCATTGGCGAGAGTACAGAGGAGATTCACCAGACTGAGGCCTGAGATTAGGATCTGTAGCGACGGGGATATTGGAGAGGTTGGGATCTCTGTTACTTGAAGAAATGGCTGAGAGGAGATTTGATAGAGATATTCATGATCCTGAGGGGTATGGCCAGGGTAAACAGTGAGAAACTGTTGCCTCTCAAAAGAATCAAGAGCCGGAGGGCACGGAGTCAAATCATTGGGAAAAGGAGTAAAAATGACGAGGAAAGGTTTTTTGCACCCGAGCCTGAAATGAACATCGTGGACGGGTGCGGAGGCAGGTTCGATCGAGGTATTCGAAAGGATTGCTGTCTGAAAAGAGAGAATTTGCAGGCTCCGTGGACAAGGCAGGGGAGTGGGACTGGGTAGAATGTTCTTTCAGAGAGACAGTGCCGACTCGATGGGCCGAATGGCCTCCTTCTGCACTGTAGGCATTCAATGATTCTGGAGGGCAGTTAGGGATGGGCAATAAATGTTGGCCTGACCAGCGACACCCACATCCCTGGAATGAATAAAAAAGGCACTTTGGGGAATGCTGAGATTGTGAAAGGCTGTCGGCAAATAGAAATCTTTCAGTCTTGGCCCCACTCTCTCAGGTACTCGGTATTATTTGGCAGCTCACCACAAACTTCTCAAGGGCAATTAGGGATGGGCATTACATACTGGCCTCGCCAGTGATTCTCACAGTCCAGAGATGAATAAAACAAAATGAGAATTAAAGATCGACCCATTCCACGGTAACCATAATAATCTCAGAATCAAAGTGTTGGAAAAAAAGTGACTGCATTTCGCATTGTGGGGTTGTTCTCAGTTCCATGAGTGGAACTGTGGGTTCAACAACAGTTTGCAATATTAGTTGCACAACGCTGGTGCGTTGTCGCACTCGTGAAATTATTGCTCAACAATAAACCAAAATGTTAAAATATCATAGAATAAAAACAGTTCAAATCCATTCAGAAATATCAAGTCAAACTTTCTGTGCAAATATCCAAAACAGAAACAGCGATCGTCCTCTCTTTTCCTTCACATTTTCCATTGGTACCTTTGTCATGTCAGTGACTTGCTTACAGATCTAAGAATTGGATGTGTTGTTTTGTTAAAGAAAAATATTATAGCTTGACCCCAAAAAAGACTTTTGACTCTGTTTCAAGTTAGTGTGAAATAAATATGATCATAGAACATACATAGAACATACAGTGCAGAAGGAGGCCATTCGGCCCATCGAGTCTGCGCCGACCCACTTAAACCCTCACTTCCACCCTATCCCCGTCACCCAATAACCCTTCCTATCCTTTTTTGGTCACTAAGGGCAATTTATCACGGCCAATCCACCTAACCTGCACATCTTTGGACTGTGGGAGGAAACCGGAGCTCCCGGAGGAAACCCACGCACACACGGGGAGGATGTGCAGACTCCGCACAGACAGGGACCCAAGCCGGAATCGAACCTGGGACCCTGGAGCTGTGAAGCCACAGTGCTATCCACTGTGCTACCGTGCTGCCCACTAAGAATATGAAAAGGCTTATTCTGCGCACCCCTCCAAAAAAATATCTTTGCCATCTCGTTTAATAACTAAACTATGTTGAAGATAATTGACAAAGGAACCAGAGAGAGAGATAGGAGAATTTTCTTTGAGGTCGCTGTGATCTGGAATGTGTTGCCTGAACGGCCAGATTCAATAACGACTTTCAAAAGGAGTTTAAAATTGCAGCACTATCTGGGCAAAGAGCAGAGGAGAGGGTCCCTGTTGCAGATGATACCCGGGAGTTAGATTGGGTTGGAGACAAAACCCATTAGATCAGGCCTCCTGGATTACACACAACACCAAACTCCTGAGACAGGAGCCCCACCTGCTGACAGAACCTGCACATTACACATCGGTATCCACTTCAAGGAGAGAAGTCATGAACCTTATTGCATTTACACAGCACCTTTCATGACTGCACAACACCACAAAGTACTTTACAAACAATTATGGACCATGTGGTCAATGTTACAATGAAGGAACCACAGCAGCTAAATTGCACACACACAGCAAGTTCCCAACAAGAGGAATGTGCTAACGGCAAGGTACAATATTGAGCCAGATCAGAGAGAATTCCTCTGAAAATGATCGAGAAAATTGCAAAGGATCTTTTATACCCACCTGAGGGGGCCAATGTGTTTAATGTCTCATTTGAATGATATTACCTGGATTGGCACAACTCTCCTTCAGGACTGACCATCTGACAGTGCAGTGCTCCCTCAGTACTGACCCTCTGACAGTGCGGCACTCCCTCAGTACTGACCCTCTGACAGTGCGGCACTCCTTCAGTACTGACCCTTTGATAGTGCAGCACTCCCTCAGTACTGACCCTCTGACAGTGCAGCACACCTTCAGTACTGACCCTCTGACAGTACAGCACTCCCGCAGTACTGACCCTCTGACAGTGCAGCACTCCCTCAGTACTGACCCTCTGACAGTGCGGCACTCCCTCAGTACTGACCCTCTGACAGTGCAGCACTCCCTCAGTACTGACCCTCTGACAGTGCGGCACTCCCTCAGTACTGACCCTCTGACAGTGCAGCACTCCCTCAGTACTGACCCTCTGACAGTGCGGCGCTCCCTCAGTACTGACCCTCTGACAGTGCAGCACTCCCTCAGTACTGACCCTCTGACAGTGCAGCACTCCCTCAGTACTGACCCTCTGACAGTGCGGCGCTCCCTCAGTACTGACCCTCTGACAGTGCAGCACTCCCTCAGTACTGACCCTCTGACAGTGCAGCACTCCCTCAGTACTGACCCTCTGACAGTGCAGCGCTCCCTCAGTACTGACCCTCTGACAGTGCAGCACTCCCTCAGTACTGACCCTCTGACAGTGCAGCACTCCCTCAGTACTGACCCTCTGACAGTGCCGCACTCCCTCAGTACTGACCGTCCGACAGTGGAGCGCTCCCTCAGTACTGACCCTCTGACAGTGCAGCACTCCCTCAGTATTGACCCTCTGACAGTGCAGCACACCCTCAGTACTGACCCTCTGACAGTGCGGCACTCCCTCAGTACTGACCCTCTGACAGTGCAGCACTCCCTCAGTACTGACCGTCCGACAGTGCAGCACTCCCTCAGTACTGACCGTCCGACAGTGCCGCACTCCCTCAGTACTGACCCTCTGACAGTGCAGCACTCCCTCAGTACTGACCCTCTGACAGTGCGGCACTCCCTCAGTACTGACCGTCCGACAGTGCCGCACTCCCTCAGCACTGACCCTCTGACAGTGCAGCACTCCCTCAGTACTGACCCTCTGACAGTACAGCACTCCCTCAGTACTGACCCTCTGACAGTACAGCACTCCCTCAGTACTGACCCTCTGACAGTGCGGCACTCCCTCAGTACTGACCCTCGGACAGTGCGGCACTCCCTCAGTACTGACCCTCGGACAGTGCCGCACTCCCTCAGTACTGACCCTCGGACAGTGCCGCACTCCCTCAGTACTGACCCTCGGACAGTGCCGCACTCCCTCAGTACTGACCCTCTGACAGTGCCGCACTCCCTCAGTACTGACCCTCGGACAGTGCCGCACTCCCTCAGTACTGACCCTCCGACAGTGCCGCACTCCCTCAGCACTGACCCTCTGACAGTGCAGCACTCCCTCAGCACTGACCCTCTGACAGTGCAGCACTCCCTCAGTACTGACCCTGACAGTGCAGCACTCCCTCAGTACTGACCCTCTGACAGTGCGGCTCTCCCTCAGTACTGACCCTCTGACAGTGCGACACTCCCTCAGTACTGACCCTCTGACAGTGCGGCACTCCCTCATTACTGACCCTCTGACAGTGCGGCTCTCCCTCAGTACTGACCCTCTGACAGTGCGACACTCCCTCAGTACTGACCCTCTGACAGTGCGGCACTCCCTCAGTACTGACCCTCTGACAGTGCGGCACTCCCTCAGTACTGACCCTCTGACAGTGCCGCACTCCCTCAGTATTGACCCTCTGACAGTGCGGCACTCCCTCAGTACTGACCCTCTGACAGTGTGGCACTCCCTCAGTATTGACCCTCTGACAGTGCGACACTCCCTCAGTACTGACCCTCTGACAGTGCGGCACTCCCTCAGTACTGACCCTCTGACAGTGCAGCACTCCCTCAGTACTGACCGTCCGACAGTGCCGCACTCCCTCAGTACTGACCCTCTGACAGTGCAGCACTCCCTCAGTACTGACCCTCTGACAGTGCGGCACTCCCTCAGTACTGACCGTCCGACAGTGCCGCACTCCCTCAGCACTGACCCTCTGACAGTGCAGCACTCCCTCAGTACTGACCCTCTGACAGTACAGCACTGCCTCAGTACTGACCCTCTGACAGTACAGCACTCCCTCAGTACTGACCCTCTGACAGTGCGGCACTCCCTCAGTACTGACCCTCGGACAGTGCCGCACTCCCTCAGTACTGACCCTCGGACAGTGCCGCACTCCCTCAGTACTGACCCTCCGACAGTGCCGCACTCCCTCAGCACTGACCCTCTGACAGTGCAGCACTCCCTCAGCACTGACCCTCTGACAGTGCAGCACTCCCTCAGTACTGACCCTCTGACAGTGCAGCACTCCCTCAGTACTGACCCTCTGACAGTGCGGCACTCCCTCAGTACTGACCCTCTGACAGTGCGGCTCTCCCTCAGTACTGACCCTCTGACAGTGCGACACTCCCTCAGTACTGACCCTCTGACAGTGCGGCACTCCCTCAGTACTGACCCTCTGACAGTGCGGCTCTCCCTCAGTACTGACCCTCTGACAGTGCGACACTCCCTCAGTACTGACCCTCTGACAGTGCGGCACTCCCTCAGTACTGACCCTCTGACAGTGCGGCACTCCCTCAGTACTGACCCTCTGACAGTGCCGCACTCCCTCAGTATTGACCCTCTGACAGTGCGGCACTCCCTCAGTACTGACCCTCTGACAGTGTGGCACTCCCTCAGTACTGACCCTCTGACAGTGCGACACTCCCTCAGCACTGACCCTCTGACAGTGCAGCACTCCCTCAGTACTGACCCTCTGACAGTGCAGCACTCCCTCAGTACTGACCCTCTGACAGTGCGGCACTCCCTCAGTACTGACCCTCTGACAGTGCGGCTCTCCCTCAGTACTGACCCTCTGACAGTGCGACACTCCCTCAGTACTGACCCTCTGACAGTGCGGCACTCCCTCAGTACTGACCCTCTGACAGTGCGGCTCTCCCTCAGTACTGACCCTCTGACAGTGCGACACTCCCTCAGTACTGACCCTCTGACAGTGCGGCACTCCCTCAGTACTGACCCTCTGACAGTGCCGCACTCCCTCAGTATTGACCCTCTGACAGTGCAGCACTCCCTCAGTACTGACCCTCTGACAGTGTGGCACTCCCTCAGTACTGACCCTCTGACAGTGCGACACTCCCTCAGTACTGACCCTCTGACAGTGCGGCACTCCCTCAGTACTGACCCTCTGACAGTGCGGCACTCCCTCAGTACTGACCCTCTGACAGTGCCGCACTCCCTCAGTATTGACCCTCTGACAGTGCAGCACTCCCTCAGTACTGACCCTCTGACAGTGCGGCACTCCCTCAGTACTGACCCTCTGACAGTGCGACACTCCCTCAGTACTGACCCTCTGACAGTGCGGCACTCCCTCAGTACTGACCCTCTGACAGTGCAGCACTCCCTCAGTACTGACCCTCTGACAGTGCAGCACTCCCTCAGTACTGACCCTCTGACAGTGCGGCACTCCCTCAGTACTGACCCTCTGACAGTGCAGCACTCCCTCAGTACTGACCTTGTGAGGGGGTAACTAGATTTGACCGAGATAAAGAGAATCTGCTGTGAAGAAGGTCCATTAAATTGACCAGGTAAACTCTTTTGGTGAAAATAATTTCTAAAAGCACAAGAGGAGAAAGAGAGATATAAATGGGAAGTAAGAGAGAGAGCCCAAAAGGAAAGAGAGAAAGATGGAATGTGCGAGAGGAGATATTGCAAGGATGGAAGGAGAAGAGAGTTTTAGACAGACCTGCGATGATGTCTGGGTGACCCGAGTGTTTTCCAATTGTGGGTTTGCTGTGTGGCGTGTCAGGAGTGAGGCACAGACACTCGATTCACTTTCCCAACACGCAACCTCCTACCTCCCTCTTAACACCAGCAGCACCTCACGTTTATAAAGCATCTTTAACACAGCAAAGTGTCCGTGACAAAGGTCCCATCCAGGGGCAGATAGATTAGCACCTTTGCACCCCCAGTCACTCCCTCCACCCCCGGTCACTCCCTCCACCCCCGGTCACTCCCTCCACCCCCGGTCACTCCCTCCACCCCCGGTCACTCCCTCCACCCCCGGTCACTCCCTCCACCCCCGGTCACTCCCTCCACCCCCGGTCACTCCCTCCACCCCCGGTCACTCCCTCCACCCCCGGTCACTCCCTCCACCCCCGGTCACTCCCTCCACCCCCGGTCACTCCCTCCACCCCCGGTCACTCCCTCCACCCCCGGTCACTCCCTCCACCCCCGGTCACTCCCTCCACCCCCGGTCACTCCCTCCACCCCCGGTCACTCCCTCCACCCCCGGTCACTCACTCCACCCCCGGTCACTCACTCCACCCCCGGTCACTCCCTCCACCCCCGGTCACTCCCTCCACCCCCGGTCACTCCCTCCACCCCCGGTGCACAGTCGCAGTGATGTTTAACATCGACAAGATGCACTGCAGGAACTCACAAAGGTTCCTCCAACTCACAACCACGACTGTCGAGAAGGACGAGGGCCCCACCACCTGGAGGTTCCCCTCCAAACCCACTCACTATCCCGACTTGGAAATATATCGCCGTTCCTTCACTGCCGCGGTTTGCTTGCATTGAAATGATTAATCTGATCTTTTCCTATCCACAGTTTTTATTGATCAACCGGCAAATGTTTCTCAAATTATCAAAACGATGGGAATGAGAATCCTTCCGTGTGAGTTGTCGCCAATATTCTCACCTTCAACTGGAATTAACTAACGAGTGACTAATCTGAGATTAGAACTCTGTGTGGAACTGTTATTTGTGTTTCTGCTTTTGATAGATGTTCTGTAAATTGTGATAATGCAGCCAGGTTTGTTGAAGCCAGACTAACATTATTGTGGATACCCTCCCTCCATGATGCTGTCACTGTGAACAATTACAACTTTAAATAAACAATTCCAGTTCAGAGAGCAGACCCCATGGATTTCAGTCTCTTGTAACCATGTCAGTGCACCATTAGGAGCAGCACAGTGGTTAGCACAGTTGCTTCACAACTCCAGGGCCCCAGGTCCGATTCCCGGCTTGGGTCACTGTCTGTGCGGAGTCTGCACGTTCTCCCCGTGTGTGCGTGGGTTTCCTCCGGGTACTCCGGTTTCCTCCCACGGTCCAAAGATGTGCAGGTTAGGTAGATTGGCCGTGATAAATTGCCTTTAGTGTCCAAAAAGGTTAGCTGGGGTTACGGGGATAGGGTGGAGGCTTAAGTGGGGTGCTCTTTCCAAGGGCCGGTGCAGACTCGATGGGACGAATGGCCTCCTTCTGCACTGCAAATTCTATGATTCTATGATTATCGTGACGGCTCCATCGACAGCACCTTCCAAACCCACGATCTCTATCATCTCGAAGGACAAGAGAATCAGATACCTGGGAACCCCACCACCTGGAGGTTCCTCTCCAAGTCACTCACCATCCTGACTTGGTAATATATCGCCGTTCCTTCACCGTCACTGGGGCAACATCCTGGAACTCCCTCCCTAACAGCACTGTGGGTCTACCTACACCACGTGGACTGCAGCGGTTCAAGAAGGTAGCTCACCACCTTCTGAAGGGCAGCCAGGGATGAGCAATAAATGCTGGGCCTAACCAGCGACGCCCACATCCTTCGAATGAATTTTTAAAATCTGGATAATTGCGAGGTAATCGAAGTTTATGATGGACATCAATTCAGTCGAGACGCTGAGTAGCAGTGAACCGATGCTTCAATTGACAAAAGGTGTGCCAACCTGTAGCTCCTCCCACACTGCAAGACTACCCCAAATCGACGGGCTTTATACCGCCTCAGAGGGGCGGAGCCACAGGCGGAGCCAACAGCAGCACCAATAACATTCCAACAGTACAACAGCAACAACCAATAACAGAACAGCAATAACAGTAAGTATATACAACAGTGGAGATAATGATAGTACTAGAACAGTAGAACAATAGTGAACATATATACAACATCATTACGTAGCCATACGAGGCTCACCACATTCACCCCCCGTTAAGAAAAAAGTCCGGCGGGGGTGAAGCGGACTCACCGGAGGATGAATTGTTCGTGGCGAACGCCTCAGCTCCGGCTGCGGCGGGGACACTGGCTTCGAGACCTTCGGCTCCGGGGGCACATCGTCCGCACAACAGGGTCCCGGATAGGGTGACGACGCAGTGGCAGGGCTAAAGGACCCTGTGGGAGATGTTGGTGAAGGTGTAGGTGGGGAAGTGGGTGGGGAGGTGGCTGGGAGGGGCGCAGTGATAATGGGCGCAGGGGTACCCGCGGGAGCCAGGTCCCGGAGGGAGACTGTGTCCTGTCGTCCATCGCGGTGTGCCACACACGCGTACTGAGGGTTCGCGTGGAGAAGCTGAACCCGCTCAACCAGGGGATCGGCCTCATGGATCCTCGCGTGTTTCCTTAGGAGGACCGGCCCAGGTTTCGTCAACCAGGCTGGGAGCGAGACCCCGGAGATCGACGTCCTGGGAAAGACAAATAGACGGTTGTGAGGGGTCTCGTTTGTGGCAGTGCACAGAAGCAACCGGATGGAGTGGAGCGCATCAGGGAGGACCTCCTGCCAGCGGGAGACTGGGAGACTTCTAGACCGTAGGGCCAGAAGGACGGCCTTCCAGACCGTAGCATTCTCCCTCTCCACCTGCCCATTCCCCCGGGGGTTGTAGCTGGTAGGCTTGCTCGAGGCGGACTTCAAGTCTACCGTTGAGAAGACGCGATACTGCACAATCTGATTGACCGTGTCAGATATGCGTGGGAGGGGGTACGCATCGAGCTGCGTGTACCGGTTGATCGTCTGACTGTAGTCCACCACCATCCGGTTCTTCTCCCCGGTCCGGACGACCACCACTTGCGCTCTCCAGGGGCTGTTACTGGCCTCGATGACCCCTTCCCTCCAGGAGCCGCTGAACCTCTGACCTGATGAAGGCCCTGTCCTGAGCACTGGACCGTCTGCTCCGGGTGGCGACGGGCTTACAGTCTGGGGTGAGGTTCGCAAAGAGTGAGGGAGGGGCGACCTTCAGGGTCGCAAGACTACATTTCGTGAGAGGGGGCAGGGGTCCCCGAATTTTAGTGTTCGGCTTCTGAGGTTGCACTGGAAATCTAACCCGAGCAGGAGGGGAGCGCAGGGATGAGGGAGGACGTAGAGCTTAAAGTTTGTGTACTCCACGCCTTGCATTGACAGGTTTGCGACGCAATACCCCCGGATCTGCACGGAGTGCAAACCGCGAGACGGGGAGCACCCGGAGGGAGCAGCGCCTTACCATATCCGGGTGGACGAAACTATCTGTGCTCCCGGAGTCGAAGAGACAGGATGCTTCCTGCCCGTTGAGCTTGACGGCCATCATAGAATTTCGCAGATGGTAAGGCCGGGACTGGTCGAGCTGAGGTAATGCGGAGGACTATCTGTGGCAGCACCGTGATCACAACATGGCGGCGTCGATGATGTTGGCCAAGTTGGCGGCCCGCACGGGCCACACGCGGCGGATGACGCGTCGGAAGGGGGCGGTCCCGGCAGGCATGACGCCACGTTGCGAGGTCTGTGAGCATCAGGCCGGCCCTAACAGGTTTTTGATTTTGGGGCTTTAGAGCGGCTCAGACAATTACCTTCGCAAAATGGCCTTTCTTGCCGCACTCATTACACACAACGCTGCGCGCTGGACAGCGCTGCCGGGGATGCTGGCCCTGCCCGCAGAGATAACAGCAAGGTCCCCCGGAGCTGGGCAGCTCTGCCGGAGATGCCGGCCCTGCCCGCAGAGATAACAGCAAGGTCCCCCGGAGCTGGGCAGCACTGCCGGGGATGCTGGCCCTGCCCGCAGAGATAACAGCAAGGTCCCCCGGAGCTGGGCAGCTCTGCCGGAGATGCTGGCCCTGCCCGCAGAGATAACAGCAAGGTCCCCCGGAGCTGGGCAGCTCTGCCGGAGATGCTGGCCCTGCCCGCAGAGATAACAGCAAGGTCCCCCGGAGCTGGGCAGCTCTGCCGGGGATGCTGGCCCTGCCCGCAGAGATAACAGCAAGGTCCCCCGGAGCTGGGCAGCTCTGCCGGAGATGCTGGCCCTGCCCGCAGAGATAACAGTAAGGTCCTCCGGAGCTGGGCAGCTCTGCCGGAGATGCTGGCCCTGCCCACAGAGATAACAGCAAGGTCCTCCGGAGCTAGCCGGCAGCCGCGCGGCGCAGGAGTGAGGGACGCCGGGTCAGGTGATGGCTTCGCCTCTGACATCCCCAAGGATGCCGCGTGGTCGGACGGGAAGGCCTCGAGGCTCTGCAAAGCCACTTCTAATGAGGTAGCCAGCTTCACTGTCACCTCGAGGTCGAGAGCCCCTTTTTCGAGGAGGCGCTGCCAGATATAGCTGGACCGGACTCCAGCCACACAAGTGTCACGAATCATTAGCTCCGAATGCTCCGATGCAGAGACTGCCCGGCAGTTACAACTGCAGGCGAGTACCCTCAACTCACGAAGACATTCTGCGAGCGACTCACCCTGACGCCGCGTGTCAGGAGGTGTCGAGCGAGGACCTCGTTGACCGGCCTCACAAACTGTTCCTTCAGTACGTCTACAGCCTCCGTATACGAGGCCGCATCCCTGATTAACTGCAAGATCCTGTGGCTCACCCGGGCGTTGAGGAGACGCTGTTTTGAGTGCCGGGGAAACCACAGCAGTCGAGGTAGGCCTCGAAGTAACTGAGCCAATGCTCAAAGATAGCAAGGGGGGTGGGAACCGATGCAGGAAGTTGGAAGTTAGTAAAACAGGGACAGAAACAAAAGGCAGTAAAGGGAAAGTGTAAGGCAGAGAAGCCATAGTCAAAAATCAAAAAGGGCGACAGTACAAGGTACAGTGACTGAGGGGAGCTCAGTGAATAGGACCAGTAATACGAAAAGGAATAAAACGGGAAGTAAAAACATTAATGGTAAGCGACGCGGCAGGTTGTTACAGGAAGATATGGGTTCAACGACAAGGAAAATTAGGAGAAAAGTTCAGATGAAATATAACTTAGGAGAGGTTACTGATCGAGGTGTTAAGATTCAGAACAGAGGTGTAAAAGCCAACATAAGTGTACTTTACCTGAATTCTCGTAGTATTCGGAATAAGGTGAATGAGTTGATGGCGCAAATCATCGTGAATGACTATGATTTAGTGGCCATTACTGAAACATGGTTAAAGGACGGTCACGACTGGGAGTTAAATATCCACGGGTATCAAACCTTTCGGAAGGACAGAGTGGATGGTAAGGGAGGTGGTGTAGCTCTGTTATTTAAGGATGACATTTGGGCAATAGTAAGGGATGACATCGGTGCTATGGAGGATAAGGTTGAATCCATTTGGGTGGAAATCAGGAATAGTAAGGCGAAAACGTCACTGATAGGAGTAGTCTATAGGCCACCAAATAGTAACATTATAGCGGGGCAGGCAATAAACAAAGAAATAACGGATGCATGTAGAAACGGTACAGCAGTTATCATGGGGGATTTTAATCTACATGTCGATGGGTTTAATCAGGTCGGTCAAGGCAGCCTTGAGGAGGAGTTTATAGAATGTATCCGCGATAGTATCCTAGAACAGTATGTAATGGAACCTACGAGGGAACAAGCGGTCCTAGATCTGGTCCTGTGTAATGAGACAGGATTGATTCATGATCTCATAGTTAGGGATCCCCTCAGAAGGAGCGATCACAATATGGTGGAATTTAAAATACAGATGGAGGGTGAGAAGGTAAAATCAAACACAAGTGTTTTGTGCTTAAACAAAGGACATTACAATGGGATGAGAGAAGAACGAGCTAAGGTAGACTGGGAGCAAAGACTTTATGGTGAAACAGTTGAGGAACAGTGGAGAACCTTCCAAGCGATTTTTCACAGTGCTCAGCAAAGATTTATACCAACAAAAAGGAAGGACGGTAGAAAGAGGGAAAATCGACCGTGGATATCTAAGGAAATAAGGGAGAGTATCAAATTGAAGGAAATAACATACAAAGTAGCAAAGATTAGTGGGAGACTAGAGGACTGGGAAATCTTTAGGGGGCAACAGAAAGCTACTAAAAAAGCTAAAAAGAGTAAGATAGATTATGAGAGTAAACTTGCTCAGAATATAAAAAGATAGTAAAAGTTTCTACAAATATATAAAACAAAAAGGAGTGGCGAAGGTAAATATTGGTCCTTTAGAGGACGAGAAGGGAGATTTAATAATGGGAGATGAGGAAATGGCTGAGGAACTGAACAGGTTTTTTGGGTCGGTCTTCACAGTGGAAGACACAAATAACATGCCAGTGACTGATGGAAATTAGGCTATGACAGGTGAGGACCTTGAGAGGATTATTATCACTGAAGAGGTAGTGATGGGCAAGCTAATGGGGCTAAAGGTAGACAAGTCTCCTGGCCCTGATGGAATGCATCCCAGAGTGCTAAAAGAGATGGCTAGGGAAATTGCAAATGCACTAGTGATAATTTACCAAAATTCACTAGACTCTGGGGTGGTCCCGGTGGATTGGAAATTAGCAAATGTGACACTACTGTTTAAAAAAGGAGGTAGGCAGAAAGCGTGTAATTATAGGCCAGTGAGCTTAACTTCGCTAGTACGGAAGATGCTAGAATCTATCATCAAGGAAGAAATACGAGGCATCTGGATGGAAATTGTCCTATTGGGCAGACGCAGCATGGGTTCATAAAGGGCAGGTCGTGCCTAACTAATTTAGTGGAATTTTTTGAGGACATTAACAGTGCGATAGATTACGGGGAGCCAATGGATGTGGTATAGCTGGATTTCCAGAAAGCCTTTGACAAGGTGCCACACAAAAGGTTGCTGCATATGATAAAGGTGCATGGCATTAAGGGGAAAGTAGTAGCATGGATAGAGGATTGGTTAATTAATAGAAAGCAAAGAGTGGGGATTAATGGATGTTTCTCTGGTTGGCAATCAGTAGCTAGTGGTGTCCCTCAGGGACCAGTGTTGGGCCCACAATTGTTCACAATTTACATAGATGATTTGGAGTTGGGGACCAAGGGCAATGTGTCCAAGTTTGCAGACGACACTAAGATGAGTGGTAAAGCAAAAAGTGCAGAGGATACTGGAAGTCTGCAGAGGGATTTGGATAGGCTAAGTGAATGGGCTAGGGTCTGGCAGATGGAAAACAATGTTGACAAATGTGAGGTTATCCATTTTGGTAGGAATAACAGCAAAAGGGATTATTTAAATGATAAAATATTAAAACATGCTGCCTTGCAGAGAGACCTGGGTGTGCTAGTGCATGAGTCGCAGAAAGTTGGTTTTCAGGTGCAACAGATGATTAAGGAGGCAAATGGAATTTTGTCCTTCATTGCTAGAGGGATGGAGTTTAAGACTAGGGAGGTTATGCTGCAATTGTATAAGGTGTTAGTGAGGCCACAACTGGAGTATTGTGTTCAGTTTTGGTCTCCTTACCTGAGAAAGGACGTACTGGCACTGGAGGGTGTGCAGAGGAGATTCACTAGGTTAATCCCAGAGCTGAAGGGGTTGGATTACGAGGCGAGGTTGAGTAGACTGGGGCTGTACTCGTTGGAATTTAGAAGGCTGAGGGGGGATCTTATAGGAACATATAAAATTATGAAGGGAATAGATAGGATAGATGCGGGCAGGTTGTTTCCACTGGCGGGTGAAAGCAGAACTAGGGGCATAGCCTCAAAATAAGGGGAAGTAGATTTAGGACTGAGTTTAGGAGGAACTTCTTCACCCAAAGGGTTGTGAATCTATGGAATTCCTTGCCCAGTGAAGCAGTAGAGGCTCCTTCATTAAATGTTTTTAAGATAAAGATAGATAGTTTTTTGAAGAATAAAGGGATTAAGGGTTATGGTGTACGGGCCGGAAAGTGGAGCTGAGTCCACAAAAGATCAGCCATGATCTCATTGAATGGTGGAGCAGGCTCGAGGGGCCAGATGGCCTACTCCTGCTCCTAGTTCTTATGCTCTTATAGCCGACGCTTCAGCAGCCTGCGGGTCCAGTTCGAGACGTTCAGGTTTGAGGGCAGCATCCATTATGAAAAAAACTTTTAGTCTATTAAATTGATGGACATCAATTCAGTCGAGAAGCTGAGTAGCAGTGAACTGATGCTTTAATAGACTAAAAGTGAGCCAATCTGTAGCTCCTCCCACACTGCAAGACTACCCCAAATCGACGGGCTTTATACCGCCTCAGAGGGGCGGAGCCAACAGCAGCACCAATAACATTCCAACAGTACAACAGCAACAACCAATAACAGAACAGCAATAACAGTAAGTATATACAACAGTGGAGATAATGATAGTACTAGAACAGTAGAACAATAGTGAACATATATACAACAGCATTACGTAGCCATACGAGGCTCACCACAGTTTAACAAGCCTGACATTTAACAATAAGTGGTCTGATACGGAGGAATGTAGAGAGAGAGAGAGAGAGAGGCTTTGAAATGACTGCATCTCGATTGGTGCTCCTTTCTCTAAAACTGAGGAGGCTGATGGGAGGTTTTACTGAAGCGAAATTACTGATGGTCGACATGATAGAGATCAGTAACCGGGCAACAGAGATTTAATGTAATTGGGAGAAGGTTCAGGGTGGATCCAGGATGAATCTTGATGCACACGGAGTGGCCGGGGTCAGGTAGCCTCTGTCCGAAAGGGTGGTGGGGGCAGAAACCCTCGGCGCATTCAAACAAAACACCAACGTGCACCCGAGATGCTGAAACCCACAGGGATACTGACAAAAGTTAGAAAGTGGGCTCAGGATAGAGGAATCTTCTCCAATCAGCCAAGCAATAAGTTGATTTTAAAAACTCTCAACATGGGCAGCACGGTGGCGCAGTGGTTAGCACTGCTGCCTCACGGCGCCGAGGTCCCAGGTTTGATCCCGGCTCTGGGTCACTGTCCGTGTGGAGTTTGCACATTCTCCCCGTGTTTGCGTGGGTTTCGCCCCCACAACCCAAAAGATGTGCAGGGTAGGTGGATTGGCCACGCTAAATTGCCCCTTAATTGGAAGAAATGAATTGGGTACTCCAAATTAAAATTGCTCAACCTTGTTTACAAGCCCCTCCTTATCTCTGCAATCTCCTCCAGCGAAAGCTCAGCCTTCCCCCAATTCTGGACGATTTTAATCGCTCCACCATTGGCAGCCCTGCCTTCAGTTGTTTGGGCCCCAAGTTCGGGAATTTCCACCCGAAACACTTCCTGCTCCTCACCTCCATCACGGTCCTGGGTTCAGAGACTCCTTAAGGCCCATCTCTTTGATCGGGTTTTTGGCTATGTGACCTAACACGTGACCCGGTGTCACAGATAATATTCCTGTTAAGCATCTTTGGGATGTTTCAGTACATTCCATATAGCTAGGACATGTTTTTTAAGCACACGAGCGATGGGCTGAAAGGCCTTTGTGTTCAGTATATTTCTTGGTACAGGACTCCCCATTCTGCAGGTGCTTGACTGACTGCATTAATGCGGCAATTCAGATTATTGAGAGAATTCGCTTTACAAAAACCTCAAGCACACACCCGCTCAGCACAGTGCTCATTTTGCTATCCCATTGCCTGTGTGAAGTGACCTGGGTTGCATTGTGTGTGCCAACGGTGCTATATAAATGCAAGTTGCAATTGAATTGTTCAAGTGAATTTCATGAGCTGCAACTGACTCTGCTGACCAGCAGAGGGGGTACCATGATAACGCCACTTGTTTAGATTCATTAGGAACAGCATGAGGCCATTCCGTCCTTCGAGCGTGTTCTGACATTCAATCAGATAATGGTGGATCTGTCCATCAACTACATTGGTCCACCATTACTCCACATCCCTCACACCCTTGTCAGATTAAATCACTGCAGCAATATCGGGCTGCACGGTGGTTAGCACTGCTGCCTCACAGAGTCACCATGGTTCAATTTTGGCCTTGGATCTGACAGTGCAGCACTCCCTCAGCACTGACCCTCTGACAGTGCAGCACTCCCTCAGTACTGACCCTCTGACAGTGCAGCACTCCCTCAGCACTGACCCTCTGACAGTGCAGCACTCCCTCAGCACTGACCCTCTGACAATGCGGCACTCCCTCAGTACTGACCCTCTAACAGTGCAGCACTCACTCAGTACTGACCCTCTGACAATGCGGCACTCCCTCAGTACTGACCCTCTGACAGTGCGGCACTCCCTCAGTACTGACCCTCCGACAGTGCGGCTCCCTCAGCACTGACCCTCTGACAGTGCGGCTCCCTCAGCACTGACCCTCTGACAGTGCGGCACTCCCTCAGTACTGACCCTCCGACAGTGCGGCTCCCTCAGCACTGACCCTCTGACAGTGCGGCTCCCTCAGCACTGACCCTCTGACAGTGCAGCACTCCCTCAGCACTGACCCTCTGACAATGCGGCACTCCCTCAGTACTGACCCTCTAACAGTGCAGCACTCACTCAGTACTGACCCTCTGACAATGCGGCACTCCCTCAGTACTGACCCTCTGACAGTGCGGCACTCCCTCAGTACTGACCCTCCGACAGTGCGGCTCCCTCAGCACTGACCCTCTGACAGTGCGGCACTCCCTCAGTACTGACCCTCCGACAGTGCGGCTCCCTCAGCACTGACCCTCTGACAGTGCGGCTCCCTCAGCACTGACCCTCTGACAGTGCGGCACTCCCTCAGTACTGACCCTCTGACAGTGCAGCACTCCCTCAGCACTGACCCTCTGACAGTGCAGCACTCCCTCAGCACTGACCCTCTGACAATGCGGCACTCCCTCAGTACTGACCCTCTAACAGTGCAGCACTCACTCAGTACTGACCCTCTGACAATGCGGCACTCCCTCAGTACTGACCCTCTGACAGTGCGGCACTCCCTCAGTACTGACCCTCCGACAGTGCGGCTCCCTCAGCACTGACCCTCTGACAGTGCGGCTCCCTCAGCACTGACCCTCTGACAGTGCGGCACTCCCTCAGTACTGACCCTCCGACAGTGCGGCTCCCTCAGCACTGACCCTCTGACAGTGCGGCTCCCTCAGCACTGACCCTCTGACAGTGCGGCACTCCCTCAGTACTGACCCTCTGACAATGCGGCACTCCCTCAGTACTGACCCTCTGACAGTGCGGCACTCCCTCAGTACTGACCCTCCGACAGTGCGGCACTCGCTCAGTACTGACCCTCTGACAGTGCAGCACTCCCTCATTACTGACCCTCTGACAGTGCAGCACTCCCTCAGTACTGACCCTCTGACAGTGCAGCACCCCCTCAGTACTGACCCTCTGACAGTGCAGCACGCCCTCAGTACTGACCCTCTGACAGTGCAGCGCTCCCTCAGTATATCCTCTGACAGTACAGCACACCCTCAGTACTGACCATCTGACAGTGCAGCTCTCCCTCAGTACTGACCCTCTGACAGTGCGGCGCTCCCTCAGTACTGACCCTGTGACAGTGCAGCACTCCCTCAGTACTGACCCTGTGACAGTGCAGCACTCCCTCAGTACTGACCCTCTGACAGTGCGGCACTCTCTCAGTACTGACCCTCTGACAGTGCAGCACTCCCTCAGTACTGACCCTGTGACAGTGCGGCACTCCCTCAGTATATCCTCTGACAGTACAGCACACCCTCAGTACTGACCATCTGACAGTGCGGCACTCCCTCAGTACTGACCCTCTGACAGTGCGGCACTCCCTCAGTACTGACCCTCTGACAGTGCAGCACTCCCTCAGTACTGACCCTCTGACAGTGCGGCGCTCCCTCAGTACTGACCTTCTGACAGTGCAGCACTCCCTCAGTACTGACCCTCTGACAGTGCGGCACTCCCTCAGTACTGACCCTCTGACAGTGCGGCACTCCCTCAGTACTGACCCTCTGACAGTGCGGCACTCCCTCAGTACTGACCCTCTGACAGTGCAGCACTCCCTCAGTACTGACCCTCTGACAGTGCGGCGCTCCCTCAGTACTGACCTTCTGACAGTGCAGCACTCCCTCAGTACTGACCCTCTGACAGTGCGGCACTCCCTCAGTACTGACCCTCTGACAGTGCAGCACTCCCTCAGTACTGACCTTCTGACAGTGCAGCACTCCCTCAGTACTGACCCTCTGACAGTGCAGCACTCCCTCAGTACTGACCCTCTGACAGTGCAGCGCTCCCTCAGTACTGACCCTCTGACAGTGCGGCACTCCCTCAGTACTGACCCTCTGACAGTGCGGCACTCCCTCAGTACTGACCCTCTGACAGTGCAGCACTCCCTCAGTACTGACCCTCTGACAGTGCAGCACTCCCTCAGTACTGACCCTCTGACAGTGCAGCACTCCCTCAGTACTGACCCTCTGACAGTGCAGCACTCCCTCAGTACTGACAATCCCGAGTTACTGTTGGACGATGTGAATAGTAATCAGCTGGAATCGGATGCCTGTTTAATATCCAGCAATGTGACCAGTGTGAGGACGAGCCCATGTTAAGCAGTGATGCCCCAACACTGCAGTGAGCTGCTGAATCTCACAGTTAAAGAATTACTAACTGTGTGAAGTGGACAATTCTGCTGCACGCACAGTGGTTAGCACTGTTGCTTCACATCGCCAGGGTCCGAGGTTCGATTCCCGGCTTGGGTCACGGTCTGTGCGGAGTCTGCACGTTCTCCCCGTGTCTGCGTGGGTTTCCTCCGGGTGCTCCGGTTTCCTCTCACAAGTTCCGTAGGGGTTAGGTGAATTGGACATTCTGAATTCTCCCTCCGTGTACCCGAACAGGCGCCGGACTGTGGCGACTAGGGGCTTTTCGCAGTAACTTCATTGCGGTGTTAATGTAAGCCTACTTGTGACACTAATAACGATTATTATTATTATAACCGGAGGCCCAGAAACGCAGACAGTGGCTGTAGGTGGACAGCTGTATAGCTCTCCTGGCTGAGCAGCCCATTATTTACTAAGCTGAGGACACGCAGCAGAATGAAAGGTACACTCCACCTTTGAAGGATTATAAATGTCTTGAATTTAATTCCACATCCGAGGTATATACAATGAAACTTGCAAAGCGCATTCTTAAATTAATAAGGATATAATATACAAAGCTTCTCTTCATAAATTGCCGTGAGATATAAAGTTTTAGAAGCAAGAGAGCAAGTTAAAGTCGTGTCAAATTATAACGGATTGAAATGGGAAACCTGCCAATGACTGCGACCCGGCGGGTGACAGGTCCGTGCGTTGCTGGACATGGTGCGAGTTTTCAATAGTTTCCTAACCCATGTTTTAGAATCCACAGCACAGGAGGCCACTCGATCCCTCCTGCCAGTGCTGGCTCTTTGAAACAGTGACCCCATTAACCCCACACCCCCTGCTCTCCCCCGATAGCCTGACAAACTTCAGTTCCAAGTATTCGCATCAGGATCTGCTCCCAGAGCGGGGGGAGGGTCGAGCAGGACTGACGTCGAGCCGGGGAGGGGGGTCGAGCCGGGGAGGGGGGTCGAGCCGGGGAGGGGGGTCGAGCCGGGGAGGGGGGGGGGGGGTCGAGCCGGGGAGGAGGGGGCTCGAGCCGGGGAGGGGGGGGGGGTCGAGCCGGGGAGGGGGGGGGGGTCGAGCCGGGGAGGGGGGTCTCGAGCCGGGGAGGGGGGTCTCGAGCCGGGGAGGGGGGGGGGGGTCGAGCCGGGGAGGGGGGGGGGGGGTCGAGCCGGGGAGGGGGGGGGTGTCGAGCCGGGGAGGGGGGGGTGTCGAGCCGGGGGGTGGGGGGTGTCGAGCCGGGGGGGGGGGGGGGGTGGGGTCGAGCCGGGGAGTGGGGAGAGGGTCGAGCGGGGAGAGGGTCGAGCGGGGAGAGGGTCGAGCGGGGAGAGGGTCGAGCGGGGAGAGGGTCGAGCGGGGAGAGGGTCGAGCGGGGAGAGGGTCGAGCGGGGAGAGGGTCGAGCGGGGAGAGGGTCGAGCGGGGAGAGGGTCGAGCGGGGAGAGGGTCGAGCGGGGAGAGGGTCGAGCGGGGAGAGGGTCGAGCGGGGAGAGGGTCGAGCGGGGAGAGGGTCGAGCGGGGAGAGGGTCGAGCGGGGAGAGGGTCGAGCGGGGAGAGGGGTCGAGCGGGGAGAGGGTCGAGCGGGGAGAGGGTCGAGCGGGGAGAGGGTCGAGCGGGGAGAGGGTCGAGCGGGGAGAGGGTCGAGCGGGGAGAGGGTCGAGCGGGGAGAGGGTCGAGCGGGGAGAGGGTCGAGCGGGGAGAGGGTCGAGCGGGGAGAGGGTCGAGCGGGGAGAGGGTCGAGCGGGGAGAGGGTCGAGCGGGGAGAGGGTCGAGCGGGGAGAGGGTCGAGCGGGGAGAGGGTCGAGCGGGGAGAGGGTCGAGCGGGGAGAGGGTCGAGCGGGGAGAGGGTCGAGCGGGGAGAGGGTCGAGCGGGGAGAGGGTCGAGCGGGGAGAGGGTCGAGCGGGGAGAGGGTCGAGCGGGGAGAGGGTCGAGCGGGGAGAGGGTCGAGCGGGGAGAGGGTCGAGCGGGGAGAGGGTCGAGCGGGGAGAGGGTCGAGCGGGGAGAGGGTCGAGCGGGGAGAGGGTCGAGCGGGGAGAGGGTCGAGCGGGGAGAGGGTCGAGCGGGGAGAGGGTCGAGCGGGGAGAGGGTCGAGCGGGGAGAGGGTCGAGCGGGGAGAGGGTCGAGCGGGGAGAGGGTCGAGCGGGGAGAGGGTCGAGCGGGGAGAGGGTCGAGCGGGAAAGGGAATGATGGAGGGATGAAAGAGAGGGAGAGACGATGTGTAATAAATCTGGTTAAAACAACTTTCCTGAAGTAAGTTTGAAGCTGAAACAAATTAAGTTGATAATTGTATGAAAACCGAAAACAGGGAGTGCCCCAGATAACAGTCTGACCCGTCCCACTTGGATTTAGCTTAGTTCCTAGAGATTCCTGGATACTCCTGACAAGTTGGCCAGCTTACAGGGGACCTCTCAATGGCCAACTGGGCTACAGGAGTTCCACGTCCTGCTCAGAGGCAGATGTGGGGAAAAGAATGTGAAGAGTTTCATAACATCAAAAGATTATCACCAAGGCATCAAATCTAATATTGTAAGTCCATGTTTGATGGAGGGAAATGCGTGTTTACAAAAGGAAAGGTTCTTTTAACATTCAGGAGTCTAGTTTGGCACTGGAACAAAGGCATTGTGCACGATTTTTCACAGAAACTGGAAGAAAAGGATCAAAGGGTTGGAGAACAGTCAGGGCAGCTTGGTTTCCTTCGTAACTATTCTGGCTGGAGCACATTTTTGACGCCAAAAAAATGAGCTGATGCTTCAGAAACCAGCCAAAGCCGAGGACAGTACCATCATCAGCTTACCGATTCATGTATGGCAATAGTTCGGGGCCTAGACATATTGTGGGAAACCATAGCAACAGGACTGGGCCTAAACATTCTGGGGAAAACCATAGCAACAGGACTGGGCCTGGACATACTGGGGGAAACCATAGCAACAGGACTGGGGCCTAGAAATACTGGAGAAAACCACAGCAACAAGACTGGAGCTTAGAAATACTGGGGAAAACCTCAGCAACAGGACTGGGGCCTAGACAGACTGGGGGAAACCATAGCAACAGGACTGGGCCTAAACATTCTGGGAAAACCATAGCAACAGGACTGGGGCCTAGACACACTAGGGAAGACGACAACCACAGGACTGGGGCCTAGGCAGACTTGGAAAACCATAGCAACAGGACTGGGGCCTAAACATTCTGGGAAAATCATAGCAACAGGACTGGGCCTGGACGTACTGGGGGAAACCATAGCAACAGGACTGGGGCCTAGAAATACTGGAGAAAACCACAGTAATAGGACTGGAGCCTAAATTAATGGTAACCAGACAGTGATGTTGAGTCAAAGGCGAGTTCCAGGTCCCAGCTTTGCCTACTTCATTAGCTGATCCAAGCAGAGACAACGTTGAAGGTTCTGGGAGAGATTTAGGGGTCTATACAAGACTGAGGAAGACAGAAAGTGATGGAATTGTGACTCAGTACAAAGCACTCTGGCTAATGTCCTGCTCGCATGATGATCCTCGGGAAACAGGGTGGAGAAAGTTTTTCTACAAAAGTGTGTGGGGGGGGGGGGGGGGGGGGGGGGGGGGCCTTTTGACCTGCTCCAGGAACGAACTGGGAATACTTGGCAGTCATTCTTCTGGGCTAAACCTGCACAGAGCAACAGTAATTACAGATGTGTGAAGCATAACGGAAGCAGGCAGAAATATTTCCAAATGCTCTACCCCTAATTTAAATATGCATTATTAGCAAGTCACAGAGAAATGTATTATTTGCAATACGTGATTTGGTGTTTATTTTGTGACAGAAAACATGGCATATGTAAACTTGGAGATTTATTTTGACACTCTTGTTAATCTTTGCAGCTGTTGTGATTTAATTGAGGGACTCACTAGGGTCACTTCAGAGGGCAGTTAAGGGTCAGCCCATTGGTATAGGACTGGAGTTGCTGATAGGCCCAGGCTGACAGGCCCCAGGCTGCGTAAGGATGGAAATTCCCTTCCCTCAAGGACATTAGTGAATCGGTTTACAACAAACTGACTGCTTCAATAATCACTTAGTTATTGGGATCAGCTTCTCATTTCTAGATATCTTAGAATTCTCAAATTATCCTTGGTAGGATTTGAACTCATTGTTCTCTCGATTTTTAGTCCAGCAAATGAAGCACTTGCACTCACTATGCCCCTGATCTAATGAAGAGCATGGTGGGGAGGCACAGAAGGGGGTGAAGTTTAGTCAGAGGAACTTAGTAAATAGGAATCTGCAAAATGAAAATCAAAACTTCAAATAAGGTACAATATTTGTGTTCACTCCAAACCGTTGGTCTGTCATTCGGATCTCCTTTTCCACTCCTCCTCGCCCTCCGTCTCCACCCTTCACCGTCAGGCCAAGAGACCGAGACGAGTCACCTTCGCCGAGAGGAATGAGTGGATGATGAAAACGATGGTTTTGGGGCAGGATTGTAGATTGAGTTGCTGTAAGAGAGAAAGTTGCCCAATGACTGGTCCCATTGACTCAGGCGGAGAGAGATCAGGATTCAGAACAGGCAGTTGGTGCGTGAGCTATCGCCTCATTGGGAGAATCCATCCCTAACTGCGGACACTAGGGTCGTTTGCGGCACAATTTCACCGGGCGTAAGGGGTTCGTGTACAAGACAAAGCCAGAGCACGGGACCTCAGACATACACAGTGCTGTTCGGAGCGCAGTGCCATGATTTGGGCCCAGCGACAGTGAAGGAACGGCGATATATTTCTCAGAGGGGAACTTGGAGTTGGTGGTGTCCCCATGTATCTGCTGTCCTTTTTGTTTCAGCTGTAATCATTTTAACTCGCGAATCAACAACTGCCACAATCTCAGAATCTGTGCATCAGAAAAGGATCGAGCAATAACCACAATGTTTCAGAAGATCATCTTCCATCTACTCTCCTGTGGATTTTACTCAGTTTATTTCCTGTGGGAAGCGTCTGCTACAAAACTCTGGTCTCACCACCCCTCACACCCCTCCCCAACTGGGAAACGGCTCCTAAAGACCAGTGTATTTATATACACCGTCCATCACCTCGGAAAATTCCAAAGCACTTCACAGCCAATGGATTACTGTTGTGCTGAAGGAAACAAGCAGTTAATTCGCGCACTGCAAGATGCCCCAAACAGGAACGTGAATCCGACCAGTTCAACTGTTCCGCAGTGATGCTCGTCAAGAGCGGATAATTGACCAGGAGACTGGGTGAACTCGTCTACTCTTCATACATTGGTGTCGTTGGATTGCTTACATCGATCTGACGGGCAGATGGGGCCTCATCTAAGCAATCAGTACTGACCCTCTGACAGTGCAGCACACCCTCAGTACTGACCCTCTGACAGTGCAGCACTCCCTCAGTACTGACCCTCTGACAGGGCAGCACTCCCTCAGTACTGACCCTCTGACAGTACCGCACTCCCTCAGTACTGACCCTCTGACAGTGCAGCACTCACTCAGTACTGACCCTCTGACAGCACGGCACTCCCTCAGTGCCGGCCCTGCGGCACTCCCTCAGTACTGACCCTCTGACAGTGCAGCGCTCCCTCAGTACTGACCCTCTGACAGCTTAGCACTCCCTCAGTACTGACCCTCTTGACAGTGCAGCACTCCCTCAGTACAGACACTCTGACAGTGCAGCACTCCCTCAGTACTGACCCTCTGACAGTGCAGCACTCACTCAGTACTGACCCTCTGACAGCATAGCACTCCCTCAGTACTGACCCTCTGACAGCACGGCACTCCCTCAGTCCTGACCCTCTGACAGCACGGCACTCCCTCAGTACTGACCCTCTGACAGTGCGGCACTCCCTCAGTACCGGCCCTGCGGCACTCCCTCAGTACTGACCCTCTGACAGTGCTGCACTCCCTCAGTACTGACCTTCTGACAGTGCAGCACTCCCTCAATACTGACCTTCTGACAGTGCAGCACTCCCTCAGTACTGACTCTCTGACAGTGCTGCACTCCCTCAGTACTGACCTTCTGACAGTGTAGCACTCCCTCAGTACTGACCTCCTGACAGTGCAGCACTCCCTCGGTACTGACCCTCTGACAGTGACGCACTCCCTCAGTACTGACCCTCTGACAGTGCAGCACTCCCTCAGTACTGACCCTCTGACAGTGAGACACTCGCTCAGTACTGACCCTCTGACAGTGCAGCACTCCCTCAGTACTGATCCTCTGACAGTGCTGCACTCCCTCAGTACTGACCTTCTGACAGTGCAGCACTCCCTCAGTACAGACTCTCTGACAGTGCTGCACTCCCTCAGTACTGACCTTCTGACAGTGCAGCACTCCCTCAATACTGACCTTCTGACAGTGCACCACTCCCTCAGTACTGACCTCCTGACAGTGCAGCACTCCCTCAGTACTGACCCTCTGACAGTGACGCACTCCCTCAGTACTGACCCTCTGACAGTGCAGCACTCCCTCAGTACTGACCCTCTGACAGTGCGACACTCGCTCAGTACTGACCCTCTGACATTGCAGCACTCCCTCAGTACTGACCCTCCGACAGTGCAGCACTCCGTCAGTACTGACCCTCTGACAGTGCAGCACTCCCTCAGTACTGACCCTCTGACAGTGCAGCACTCCCTCAGTACTGACCCTCTGACAGTGCTGCACTCCCTCAGTACTGACCTTCTGACAGTGCAGCACTCCCTCAATACTGACCTTCTGACAGTGCAGCACTCCCTCAGTACTGACTCTCTGACAGTGCTGCACTCCCTCAGTACTGACCTTCTGACAGTGCAGCACTCCCTCAATACTGACCTTCTGACAGTGCAGCACTCCCTCAGTACTGACCTCCTGACAGTGCAGCACTCCCTCAGTACTGACCCTCTGACAGTGACGCACTCCCTCAGTACTGACCCTCTGACAGTGCAGCACTCCCTCAGTACTGACCCTCTGACAGTGCGACACTCGCTCAGTACTGACCCTCTGACATTGCAGCACTCCCTCAGTACTGACCCTCCGACAGTGCAGCACTCCCTCAGTACTGACCCTCCGACAGTGCAGCACTCCCTCAGTACTGACCCTCTGACAGTGCAGCACTCCGTCAGTACTGACCCTCTGACAGTGCAGCACTCCGTCAGTACTGACCCTCTGACAGTGCAGCACTCCCTCAGTACTGACCCTCCGACAGTGCAGCACTCCCTCAGTACTGACCCTCCGACAGTGCAGCACTCCCTCAGTACTGACCCTCTGACAGTGCAGCACTCCGTCAGTACTGACCCTCTGACAGTGCAGCACTCCGTCAGTACTGACCCTCTGACAGTGCAGCACTCCCTCAGTACTGACCCTCTGACAGTGCAGCACTCCCTCAGTACTGACCCTCTGACAGTACCGCACTCCCTCAGTACTGACCCTCTGACAGTGCAGCACTCACTCAGTACTGACCCTCTGACAGTGTAGCACTCCCTCAGTACTGATCCTCTGACAGCATAGCACTCCCTCAGTACTGACCCTCTGACAGCATGACACTCCCTCAGTACTGACCCTCTGACAGTGCAGCGCTCCCTCAGTACTGACCCTCTGACAGCACGGCACTCCTTCAGTACCGGCCCTGCGGCACTCCCTCAGTACTGACCCTCTGACAGTGCGGCACTCCCTCAGTACTGATCCTCTGACAGTGCAGCACTCCCTCAGTACTGACCCTCTGACAGTGCAGCACTCCCTCAGCACTGACCCTCTGACAGTGCAGCACTCCCTCAGTACTGACCCTCTGACAGTGCAGCACTCCCTCAGTACTGACCCTCTGACATTGCAGCACTCCCTCAGTACTGACCCTCTGACAGTGCAGCACTCCCTCACTACTGACCCTCCGACAGTGCGGCGCTCCCTCAGTACTGACCCTCTGACAGTGCGGCACTCCCTCAGTACAGCCGAAACAAAAATGACAGCAGATACATGGGGACACCACCAACTCCAAGTTCCCCTCTGAGAAATATATCGCCGTTCCTTCACTGTCGCTGGGCCAAAATCATGGCACTGCGCTCCGAACAGCACTGTGCGTGCACCTCACCAAGACAGCAGCGGTTCACATCACGACCTTCTCAAGGGCATTTAGAAATGGGCAGTAAACGCTGGCCCAGCCAGCGACATCCACACCCTGAAAAAATAAACATTCATTTATTTATTCCAATTTTTAAGTTTGGTTTGGGACTGGAGTCACATATCGGCCTGGACAATCCCAGATTTAGCTTTAAACTGAATTTAAACTTTCAGCCTGCGCTGGTGGAATATGAACTCACGCCCTCGGGATGTTTTGTCCATTAACAGAACCTCAAACACTAAACTGCGCCTCAACCTTTGGGGTTCTCTGTGGAACAAAGAGTCTCAAAAGTACTCACAATCTCCGCCTCGGATGCTCCGAAATCCAGGTACAATACTTTGACACCATCGTCAGAGGACATGCGAAGCTTCTCAAAGGGTTGACTCAGGAGGATCTTGGGTCTGCCAATCTCAGAGAGGTCCTGGTAGATGGTGAAGCCCTTCTCCAAGTGGACAGCCAGTTTGCAATCCTGCCCATCCCAGGTACATGCTGAAGCAAGAAGGAGAAGTGCAGAGAGCATTATACCATGGGGGCCAGCCAACACCGGGATCTTTCTCAGAGACATGATATTAACTCTTCCTTAATTCTCTGGTCTGGAGGACAAAGAGATGCTGAGGGTGTGGTGGGTTCTGAAGAGACTCGAATACAAGAACACATGCAGAATCCTCCAGCTTGCTCCGACTAAGTGTTGACGCCGGGACTGAATCGCGTGCGGTTCGCGTTCCGTCGGGGGCGCTCTTTGTGGAGCGTGAATTCTTAGCAAGGTCTTCCCAGTGGGAGTTCTAACCCGAGGCTGGAGTGATTGCCAAAGAGCCGGCCAGCTGCAGCTGTCTTTGAGCGCTCCACTTACCACACGCTCACTGCAGCCAGCAAACGTGGCTCACAGAGGACCTGCACCCCCCCCCCACCCAACCCCCCCCCACCCAACCCCCCCCACCCCAACCCCCCCCACCCCAACCCCACCCACACCCCCCCCAACCCCACCCACACCCCCCCCACCCACACCCCCCACCCACCCCCCCAACCCGACCCCCCCCACCCACACCCCCCACCCAACCGCACCCACCCCGACAACCCGACCCCCCCCAACAGGCCCCTCCCACCCCCACCCCCCCCAACAGGCCCCTCCCACCCCCACCCCCCCACCCCACCCCCCACCCCCCACACCCCCCACCCACCCCCCACCCCACCCCCCATTCAACCCCCCCACCCCAACCCCCCCACCCCCCCAACTCCTCCCCACACCCAACCCCCCACCCCCCCAACCAACCCCCCCCAACCCCCCCAACTCCTCCCCACACCCAACCCCCAACCCCCCCAACCAACCCCCCCAACCAACCCCCAACCAAATCCCCCCCCCACCCATTCTCTGGCATTTAGTGAAAGTAGAGATCTCACTGAAACCTACACAATTCTGATGGACGGGATTCTCCCAACGGGAGTCTAAGTACCGACGCCAGAGTAAAAACCGGAGTGTTTTACTCCGGCGTCGCCGCCCGTTCCCAGACCCCTATTCTCCGCGATTCGCGTGGCGCTGGTTTCGGGGGGGGGGTGGGGGGGGTGGGGGTTCGCATGCGGCGGTCGGGATGGCGTGGCGCGATTCGCGCGGCGCCCCTGCGATTCTCCCACCCGACCGGGGTGGGGGGGGGGGGAAATACCGCCCGAGGTGTCTCGATGGGGTGGGCACGCGTTGTTTCCATTGGCTGAGGAATCTAGAACAGGGCTCCGGAATCTCGAAGAGGAAAGGCCACTCACCTGTGACGACCTCCTGAATCAGCTCAGCCGCGTTGTGACAGCCATCAACCAGCAGCCGTGTCCACGTGGACAGGTCCAGGTGGATTTCCGCGGAGAACAGGTGAGTCTCCACACCGTGAGGAGTGCCAGCCCTCAGGACAAAGGACAGGTCAGAATTGTCAGCCAACAGAGTGCCCTTGGCAGGGCCAGAGTGAACGAGCCTGAAAGACAAACCATCAACCACATTCACCCTCTCCGTCCATTACAGGCAAGCCCATCTCACACCCACTCCCAGGCACCATCGATCCTCCAACATCCGGCACTGAATTACAAAACAGTTCGAATTTAGCTGGGAGAAAACGGGTTCCAGATTTTGGGTGGATGGTGTTTTGAGCAGTATTGAATTGGGAGGTATTGACCAGATAGAACATAGAACATTACAGCGCAGTACAGGCCCTTCGGCCCTCGATGTTGCACCACCTGTGAAACCACTCTAAAGCCCATCTATACTATTCCGTTATGGTCCATAATAGAACCTGTCTGCACTTAACTCACTCGAGGGAAATCAGACAGGGGAGGAGGTCACACCTGGAAAGTCGGTGGCATCTCACCAGTCACCAAGAACCCTGGTGCTATATTCAACTACAAATATTGTCCCATCGCCAAAAACAGCCTACTTCCATCTCCATAAATTCACCCAACTCCACACCGCCTCATCTGATCTGCTGCCAAATCCTTCAGCCATACCTTTGTTACCTCTAGTCTTGACTATTCCAACCTTCTCCTGGCTGACCCTCCATCCTCCACCCCCAAAACCTGAGCTCGAGCACACCTCTGCTGCCTGTATGATAAGCTCACGCCAAGTCCCTTTCACTCATTACCCACCGCACTTGCTAACCTCCACTGGATCACCATCCAGCAACCTTACAATTTGAAACTTTTTTATCCTCGTTTTCAAATCCTTCCATGGCTTCTCCCCATCTCCGTAACCTCCTCCCACCCAGGAGCCCTCCCGAGGTCGCTGTACTTCTCCAACTGTGCCCCATTGTGCCTCGATTTTAATCACTGAATTCCCTCCCTCGCTGCTACTCCATAATCCTTTAAACCTCCTCACCCGCTCTCCATATCCCTCGATACCCTGGGCATCAACAATTTATCACAGAATCTTTACAGTGCAGGAGGCCAATCGGCCCATCGAGTCCGTACTGGCTCCCTGACAGAGCATTCTACCTAGCCCCACTCCTTGTACATTCAGGTAGCAATCCAGTTCCCTTTTGAGCATCTCCCTCGAATCTGCCTCCACCACTTTCATTCCAGATTCCAACCATCCTCTGGATGAAAAAACTTTTCTTAATCACTTTTACTCCTTTTTGCCAATTATTTTGAATATGTGCCCTCTAGGTCTTGATGAGTGAGAACAGTTTCTCATTATTTACCCTGTCTATGTTCCTCAGGATCTTGAATATCGATATCAAGTCTCCTCTCAGCCTTCTTTTCTCCAACGAAAACAGACCCAACCTCTCCAATATCCCCATAGCTATAGTTTCTTATCCCTGGAACCATTCGTGTGAATCTCCTCTCTACTCTCTCCAATGCCATCACATCCTTCCTCAAGTATGGTGTCCAGAACTGGGTGCAGTCTCCAGATGAGGCCTAATTAGTGTCCTATACAAGTTCAACATGACCTCCTTACCCTTGTACTCAATGCCCCTATTAATAAAACCTAGGATACGATAAGCTTTATTAACTGCTCTCTCAACAGGCCCCGCCACCTTCAATGATTTAGGTACATAAACACCAAGATCCCTCTGCTCCTGCATCTCCTTCAGAGTTTCTTCCTTTATTTTATTCTATCTCTCCATATTCTTCCTGACAAAATGAATCGCCTCCATTTCTCTGCACTGAACTTCATCTGCCACTTGTCTGCCCAATCCACCAACTTTCTTATTAGGCGCCGGAATGTGGTGACTTGGGGCTTTTCACAGTAACTTCATTGAAGCCTACTTGTGACAATAAGTGATTATTATGTCCTTTTGAAGTTCAAGACTATCCTCATCACGGTTGATAATGTTTCCAATCTTTGTACCATCTGCAAATTTTGAAATCATGCCCTGAATACCACAGTCTAGGTCATTAATACACATCAAGGGCAAGGATCCCAACACTGACCCCTGGAGAACCTTCCTCCAAACTGAAAAACAACCATTTATCACGACTCTGTTTCCTGTCACTCAGCCAATTTTTTACCCAAGTGCCAGCTTTCCGTTTTATTCCACGAGTTAGAATTTTGTTCACAAGCCTGTTGTGTGGCACTGGATCAGATGTCTTTTGAAAATCCATATACACCACATCAACATCATTGCCGTTATCAATCTTCTCTGTTACCATCTGAAAAATCTCCAGCAAGTTAGTTAAACATGATTTTCCCTTAATGAATCCATGCTGGCTTTCCTTAATTATCCTGCGCCTGCCTAGGTGACTATTGAATTATAGTTTCGAGATGTTTCCCTACCACTGGAGATCTGTAGTTTCTGGCTTTATCCTTGCACCGTTTTTGAACAAGGATGCAACATTCACAATTTTCTAATCCCCCAATACCACCCCCATGTCTAAGGAAGACTGGAAGATTTACAGCAGTGCCTCTGTGATTTCCACTCTCATTTCCCTCAGTATCCTTGGATACATCTCCTCCAGTCCTGGTACCTTATCAATTTTGAACAGAAATAGCCTTTCTAACATCTCTTTATCAATTGTAAATTCTTCTTGTGTACCAATCATCTCCTCTCTCACCTCACCCTGGCAGCATTCTCTTCCTTTCTAACCTATGCAAAGGAGTCAGAGGTGGAGGAAATAAGAACAGAAACAAAGAACCCAAACAGAAGGCTTCTTGTGGTGATTGTCTCTTTAAGGGCAACACAGCAGAGTAAGAGCCATATGGCATGTGTCCAAAAGAATGGAATCACCCCTATGGTGAGAGAGGTTCCAAAGCAGAGACATTTTGGGAGTGAGTTACAGCCATGGGGCTGCTTTACTATTCCCATTTATAAATACCTTTTCTGTACGCTAATGAAGTCTGTGAGAGTGCATCTCATCACCCACCACCATCGTCTCAAGGAACAACTAGGCTGGACAATAAATACTCTTTTCAACTTTGCCAATACTGGGTCCTTCCTTTAATGCTATTTGGCGTTACAGATTTCAGTCAGGAGGAGGCAGTGCTGTAGCTGACCTGGTTGCTATGAGCGGGTGCCTGGAATTGGGGCTGTTCAAGCTCTCTGTGGTTTGTGGTAAGCTGGTGTACAGCAGCAAGTCCTTCTCCGTGAGAATGGCCAGAACAGGTTTTTCCACGTCACTGGTCACCTGTAACAAAGAAAACAGCGCGGTAATGCCGGGTGTGCCAGGACCACGCGGAGAGAGAGCCTCCCCATCGCCCACTGGGCCACCTTGGAGAGAGGGGCCCCTCCCCCAATCAACCAAGGAGGGAAATCACCAATGTGGAGAGTCTTCGCCAGCAAATCTTCAATGGGATGATATTTGAAAGAACGAGACAAACTCTCCTTGTGTAATGAGGCTTAATTTCCATTGTGGATCACCCTCCTATATCAGGGTCTGAGAGATGGACAAAACTAGACATCACAAGTACTGTGGTGCTCAGAAACCTTCCCCAAAAAATATTCAACATAGCCGTCATCGTTCAGGGGCAGGCTGTGGTACCATCACTGGATTAGTGATCCAATGGCCCATTGCTCTGGGATCACAGGTTCAAATCCCACTACAGCAACTGGTACAATTTAAATTCAATTAATTGATGGGTGAAAATCCTGGAACTCCCTCCCTAACAGCACTGTGGGTGTACCTACACCACTTGGACAGCAGGGGTTCAAGAAGGCAGCTCACCACCACCTTCTGAAGGGCAATTAGGGATGGGCAATAAAGGCTGCAGGGCCCACATCCCCGAAGTGATTGAAAATGACGCGGCGATATTTGGGGTTTCAGAGAAGCCGGAGCTCATGGGGAGGAGGAAGGCCGATGTCGTGGCCTTCGCCTCTCTGATTGCACGGCAGCAAATTTTGCTGGAGTGGCGGTCGGCATCGCCACCGGGGGTAGCGGCTTGGTTGGGAGACCTATACGGCTTCCTGCGGTTAGAGAAGATAAAGTATGAGTTCCGGGGCTCAGCAGGGGAGCTTGAGAAAAGGTGGGGGGAATGTTTGTGACCCGTGTTTGAGGAGCTGTTCGTCGCAGGGGGGTGGTGTGAAAAAGGGGAAAAATCTGTACAGACTGTATAGTTGATTGTTGGAGGGCAGCACGGTGGCGCAGTGGTTAGCACTGCTGCCTCATGGCGCCGAGGTCCCAGGTTCGATCCCGGCTCTGGGTCACTGTCCGTGTGGAGTTTGCACATTCTCCCCGTGTCTGCGTGGGTCTCGCCCCCACAACCCAAAAAGATGGGCAAGGTAGGTGGATTGGCCACGCTAAATTGCCCCTTAATTGGAGAAAAAATAATTGGGTACCCCAAATTTATTTTTTAAAAAGACAAAACCTGGGTCTGAAAACCAGTCTCAATAACGGTGACCATGAAGCTTTCATCGATTGTCCTCCCCCCGAATGTCCTTCAGGAATTCAGCCCACATTTGACTCCAGACCCACAGCAATGCGGAAAGCCCATTGAAAAATCATCCTGCCACCGGACTGTGTGATTAACTAACCAGGCAGGGTCTGGCCTCCTGTGCAGTGTCGAGGTCTGCCCCCCTGTGCAGTGTCGAGGTCTGCCCCCCTGTGCAGTGTCGAGGTCTGCCCCATCGCCTCAGGCACAGCACGATCCCAGCAACAACTTGCATTTATATATTTAACCAGTAAAACATTCCCAAGGTGCTTGACATATACATCATCAGACCAGGACACACAAGGAGATTTGAGGTTGTTGGCACGTCTCTCGTGCATCAGTGTTCAATGTTGTTTATTAAAACTCCTGTGAAATCTTTTAGTACATTGAAGGCACTTTATACAAATGCAAGTTACTGTTAACTGCAACCATCATGAGTTTTCTTTTTACTTCAAAGGGGTTGACGAACACTTTAACCTTGTAAACAAAGGGAACTCACCTGCTCAGTCAGCCAGCCCACATGTTTAATTTCTTTACTCCCGGCTATGCCAGTGCTGCCTGCCAGGGCTCTCATCTCTGCTTTGACCAGGGGCAGGAGTGCGCTGGCATTCCCGTGAAGGGCATTGAACCAGGACTGGGCAGTGGCACTGTCCTTCACCCTCAGAGAGACGGAAGACTTCCCATCCGCTGAGGAGAGGTCAATATACCTGATCGAAGGAGAAAGACAGAGACTGAGATCAGTAGAATCATTCACACAAAACAATCCAGAAACGATGAAACTCCAAATAGATATTTAAAACATCAGCTTCTCACTCAGATGTAGGAACATAGGGACAGGAGTAGACCATTCAGCCCATCGGCACTGCTCCACCATGATTACGATTGTGGTGATCAGATACTTCAATGACTTTCACATCCATTATCCTCATAACCCTTCACATTATTTTCAATCAGGAATCTATCCATCTCCGATTTAAATACCCTCAATGACTGAGTTTCGCCAGCCCTCTGGGATACAGAATTCCAAAGATTCACAACTCTCTGTGTAAAGAATTCTCTCCTCGTCTCGGTCCCAAGTAGCGTCCCCCTCATTTTGAAATGGTGTCTCCTGCTTACAAAAGGAACTGGATTTGCAGCTTCAGAGGCCCCGGGGTGTACGGATGCTTTAAAGGTGGTTGGACGAGCTGGGAAGGCACCTGTGCTTTATAAATAAGACTTGAAAAGATGGCCCACCAAGAGGGAGGCTGAGAAGATGTCTCCCCCTGCAACCCCCCCCCCCGGACTGGGAAAGAATGAGAAGATATTTCTTCACCCTCTGGAATTCTCTATTCAGGAGAGATTTGCTCACTCAGTCGTGGAGTATGTTCAAATCAGAGATCATTAGATTTTTGGATACTACGGGAATTATGGTATCCAGTGATCACTTAGGAAAGTGGAGATAAGATCAAACATTAACTTATTGAATGGGGCAGCAGGCTCGAGGCATGAAAAAAAATGAAATGAGCTGAAAATCGCTTATTGTCACAAGTAGGCTTCAAATGAAGTTACTGTGAAAAGCCCCTAGTCGCCACATTACGGCGCCTGTTCGGGGATGCTGGTACGGGAATTGAGTGATCTACTCTTGCGCACGTAATTCTTCTGAGCAAGAAAGTCCTGCATCGTAAAACACTGGGCAAGGCCTCGGACTAATTCTGGCCCCACACTTCAGAAAGGATCTCATGGATTCGGAGAGGAGATTTACTGCAAGAGGTAGCAAGGGTGAAGGATTTCAGTTATGGGAAGTAACTGGAGATGCTGGGATTGTTCTCCCTGGGTGAGGAAAGGATAAGGGGAAGTTTAACAGAGCTGTGGACAGACACCTCCTCCCGAGGGGGATGCAGTACATTTGGGAATTTGGATCAAAGTGGGAATTCGACGCAGAGGAAAGAGGGGCTATTTTGCTTTCCAATTTTTCACCCGTGATAAAGTGGTCTTGCCCCTGCTGCAGGAGGCGAAGCAGGGTATTGGACGGGTATTGGGCAGGTATTTATATGCTTTTAGGCAGCAGTGGGGAAAAAGACACATCCGGCACCTCAGAGGAACCTGGTACATTGATTGGCTGGATGTGTTCAGTGTGAGGGGCAGTGTCTGAAAGAAGGGAAAGTTACGGCTGATATAGAATCTCTCTGTGCAGAAGGAGGCCATTCGGCCCATTGAATCTCCATCCACCCTCCGAAAGAGCAGCCTACTAAGGCCCATTCCCCCACCCGATCCCTGTAACTCAACCTAATCTTTTGGACACTAAGGGGCAATTTAGCATGGTCAATCCAACTAAAATCTTTGGACTGTGGGAGGAAACCCACGCAGACACGGAGAGAAAGTGCAGATTCCGCACAGTTACCCAAGGTCAGATTCAAACCCAGGTTCCCGGCGCTGTGGGGCAGCAGTGTTAACCATAGTAAGGTAAAACAAGTACTCCAAAATTGAAGAGAGTTAATACAAGAGAAGTAAAGTGAAGATCGCGGGGAAGCTCCGTCAGGTGGAATGCGCGTGCTGTAATATGTAAAATGTCATTGGTGCCCCGGTGTCCTGGATGACCAGGTTTGCAGGAAGCGCTGTCAGCGACAGAAACGCGAGTTATGGGTTTTCGAGCTGGGGTTGGAATCACTGTAGAGAGCTATATGGATCGCACAGGCAGAGGTGGTCACATTGCACTCCCTGCAAAGGCGGTTCTGATCACGTGGAATCTGCTGCTTGAAAGGGTGGTAAAAGCAGATTTGGGAAGAGAACTGGGCAAACGCCCCAAAAGGAAAAGATTACACAGACCCGCAGAAAGAGCAGGGGAGTGGCAATAATTGGACAGTTCATTCAAAGCTCCACCACAGTATGACGGGAGCAATGGGTTAGGCAGAGCAGCTGAAATGGGAAAGGGGAGAACCATTATTATTTACTGGCCATCTCGGTGTAAACATAGACAACACACCATAAGACGAAGGAGCAAAAGTAGACCATTCGGCCCAACCCACTCCCGGGGACCACCTGTAAATACTGACAAACTCCTGGTGACCCCCTGTAAATACTGACACACACCCCGGGGACACACCTGTAAATACTGACACACTCCCCGGGGACATTCCTGTAAATACTGACACACTCCCTGGGGACATTCCTGTAAATACTGACACACTCCCTGGGGACATTCCTGTAAATACTGACAACCCCCGGGGACATCATGTAAATACTGACAGACTCCCCAGGGACCACCTGTAAATACTGACACACTCCCCGGGGACACACCTGTAAATACTGACACACTCCCCGGGGACCCCCTGTAAATACTGACACACTCCCCGGGGACCCCCTGTAAATACTGACACACTCCCCGGGGACCACCTGTAAATACTGACACACTCCCCGGGGACACACCTGTAAATACTGACACACTCCCCGGGGACCCCCTGTAAATACTGACACACTCCCCGGGGACCCCCTGTAAATACTGACACACTCCCCGGGGACACACCTGTAAATACTGACACCACCCCGGGGACACACCTGTAAATACTGACACACACCCCGGGGACCCCCCCTGTAAATACTGACACACACCCCGGGGACCCCCCCTGTAAATACTGACACACTCCCCGGGGACCCCCTGTAAATACTGACACACTCCCCGGGGACCCCCCCTGTAAATACTGACACACTCCCCGGGGACCCCCTGTAAATACTGACACACTCCCCGGGGACCCCCCCTGTAAATACTGACACACTCCCCGGGGACCCCCTGTAAATACTGACACACTCCCCGGGGACCCCCTGTAAATACTGACACACTCCCCGGGGACTCCCTGTAAATACTGACACACACCCCGGGGACCCCCTGTAAATACTGACACACACCCCCGGGACCCCCTGTAAATACTGACACACTCCCCGGTGACCCCCTGTAAATACTGACACACTCCCCGGGGACTGCCTGTAAATACTGACACACTCCCCAGGGACCCCCTGTAAATACTGACACACTCCCCGGGGACCCTCTGTAAATACTGACACACTCCCCGGGAACCCCTGTAAATACTGACACACTCCCCGGGGACCCCCTGTAAATACTGACACACTCCCCAGGGACCCCCTGTAAATACTGACACACTCCGCGGGGACCCCCTGTAAATACTGACACACTCCCCAGGGACCCCCTGTAAATACTGACACACTCCCCCAGGGACCCCCTGTAAATACTGACACACTCCCCGGGGACTGCCTGTAAATACTGACACACTCCCCGGGGACCCCCTGTAAATACTGACATACTCCCCGGGGACTGCCTGTAAATACTGACACACTCCCCGGGGACCCCCTGTAAATACTGACACACTCCCCGGGGACCCCCTGTAATTACTGACACAATACCCGGGGACCCCCAGGAAGTACTGACACACTCCCCAGGGACCCCCTGTAAATACTGACACACTCCCCAGGGACCCCCTGTAAATACTGACACACTCCCCTGGGGAGCCCCTGTAAATACTGACACACTCCCCTGGGGACCCCCTGTAAATACTGACACACTGCCCGGGGACCCCCTGTAAATATTGGCACACTCCCCGGGGACCCCCTGTAAATACTGACACACTCCCCGGGGACCCCCTGTAAATACTGACATACTCCCCGGGGACCCCCTGTAAATACTGACACAATCCCCGAAACCCCCTGTAAATATTGGCACACTCCCCGGGGACCCCCTGTAAATACTGACACACTCCCCGGGGACCCCCTGTAAATACTGACACACTCCCCGGGGACCCCCTTTAAATATTGGCACACTCCCCGGGGACCCCCTGTAAATATTGGCACACTCCCCGGGGAGCCCCTGTAAATACTGACACACTCCCCGGGGACCCCCTGTAAATATTGGCACACTCCCCGGGGACCCCCTGTAAATACTGACACACACCCCGGGGACCCCCTGTAAATACTGACACACTCCCCGGGGACCCCCTGTAAATATTGGCACACTCCCCGGGGAGCCCCTGTAAATACTGACACACTCCCCGGGGAGCCCCTGTAAATACTGACACACTCCCCGGGGACCCTCTGTAAATACTGACACACTCCCCGGGGACCCCCTGTAAATATTGGCACACTGCTGGGGGCACCTTCACAGAGTCAGTACCTGAACACTGGGATGTTTACCCTCCTTCCTCACTGTGTTACCCTATGAGAGCCCATAGAATTTTGGAATCTCTCCAGTGCTGAAGGCGGCCATTCAGCCCATCAAGTTCACACCGAACCCCTGAAAGTGACCTCGGCCCACTCCCCTACCCTATTTGCACAACCACACCTAACCTGTACATCCCTGGACACTAAGGGCAATTTATCACGGCCAATCGACCTAACCTGCACATCTTTGGACTGTGGGAGGAAACCGGAGCATCCGGAGGAAACCCACGCAGACACGGGGAGAACGTGCAGACTCCATCCAGACATACACGAGGCCAGAATTTAACCCGGGTCACTGTGAGGCGGCAGTGCTAACCATTGTGCCACCGTGCTGTTCGCTTTACAGTCCAGTTTACCGGCTGTGTAGCTATATCCCCTGTTCCTCAGGAAGCTTTTAAAGTATTTTAGCCCTTACTCTGTCTCCTCTGATACAGGCTCTCCACATGTCCATATCAGCTGCTTCGGTATCACCTTGTTCCCTGTGGAGGATCCGGGTCCAGAGCCAAGAAACCAAATGCTTGAATCCATATAGAACATAGAACTGTACAGCACAGTACAGGCCCTTCGGCCCACAATGTTGTGCCGAACTAGTATGAAACCAAGATCAAATCAACCTACTCCCAATCATTCTAGTGCACTCCATATTCCTATCCAATAACCGCTTGAAAGTTCCTCAAGTGTCCGACTCCACTACCACAGCTGGGAGTGCGTTCCACACCCTAACCACTCTCTGAGTAAAGAACCTACCTCTGACATCCCTCCTATATCTTCCACCATGAACCTTATAGTTATGCCCCCTTGTAACAGCTACATCCACCCGAGGAAAAAGTCGCTGAACATCCACTCTATCCCTCGCATCATCTTATAAACCTCTATCAAGTCTCCTCTCATCCTCCTTCGCTCCAATGAAAAATGTCCTAGCTCCCTCAACCTTTCCTTATAAGACCTCCCCTCCAATCCAGGCAGCATCCTGGTAAATCTCCTTTGCATCCTTTCCAATGCTTCCACATCCTTCCTATAATGAGATGACCAGAACTGCACACAATACTCCAAATGTGGTCTCGCCAGGAGACCATATAATATAAGGAAACTATAATGAGATGACCAGAACTGCACACAATACTCCAAATGTGGTCTCACTCATGTATAGTTGCAGCATAACCCCGCGGCTCTTAAACTCAATCCCCCTGTTAGTAAACGCTAACACACGATAGGCTTTCTTCACGGCTCTATCCACTTGGGTGGCAACTTTCAGAGATCTGTGGACATGAACTCCGAGATCTCTCTGCTCCTCCACAATCTTCAGAACCCGGCCGTTAACCCTGTAATCCGCATTCAAATTTGTCCCACCAAAATGAATCACCTCGCACTTATCAGGGTTAAACTCCATCTGCCATTTTTCGGCCCAGCTCTGCATCCTATCAATGTCTCTTTGCAGCCTACAACAGCCCTCCACCTCATCCACTACTCCACCAATCTTGGTGTCATCAGCAAATTCCTTCAACTCCATCATCCAAGTCATCGATAAAAATCACAAATAGCAGAGGACCCAGCACTGATCCCTGTGGTACATCGCTGGTGACTGGGCTCCAGGATGAAAATTTACCATCTACCACCACCCTCTGTCTTCTATGTGATAGCCAGTTACTGATCCAATCGGCCAAATTTCCCTCTACGCCATGCCTCCTTACTTTCTTCATGAGCCGACCAAGGGGAACCTTGTCAAATGCCTTACTAAAATCCATGTATACGACATCAACTGCTCTACCTTCATCTTTGTACTTAGTTACCTCCTCAAAGAATACAATCAAACTTGTGAGGCAAGACTTATCCCTCACAAATCCGTGCTGACTATCCTGGATTAAGCTGTATCTTTCCAAATGATCATAAATCCTATCCTTCAGGACCCTTTCCAATAATTTACCGATGACCGAAGTGAGACTAACTGGCCTATAATTCCCAGGGTTATACCTATTCCCTTTCTTGAACAATGGACAACATTCGCCTCTCTCCAGTCTTCTGGCACTATTCCTGTAGACAGTGAGGACATAAAGATCAAAGCCAAAGGTTCTGCAATCTCATCCCTCGCCTCCCAAAGAATCCTAGGATATATCCCATCAGGCCCAGAGGACTTATCTATCCTCAGGCTTCTCAAAATTTCTAACACATCTTCCTTCCAAGTATCTACCTCCTCCAGCCTACCAGCCTGTATCGCACTATCCTCCTCAACAACGTAGCCCCTCTCCTTTGTGAACACTGAAGAAAAGTATTCATTTAGGGCGTCTCCTATATCTTCAGACTCCATGCACACGGTCCTACTACTCTCCTTGACCGGTCCTAACTTCACCTTGGTCATTCTTTTATTCCTCACATAAGTGTAAAAAGCCTTGGGGTTTTCCATGATCCTACCCGCCAAGGACTTCTCATGCCCACTCCTAGCTCTCCTAAGCCCTTCCTTGAGCTCCTTCCTAGCTATCTTGTATCCCTCAAGTGCCCTAATGGAACCTTGTTTTCTCATCCTTACATAAGCCCCCTTCTTCCTCTTGACAAGACATTCAACCTCTTTTGTGAACCATGGTTCCCTCACTCGACCATTTCCTCCCTGCCTGACAGGGACATACATATCAAGGACACGCTCCTTGAACAAGCTCCACATCTCAATTGTGCCTATCCCTGACAGTTCCTGTTTCCATCTTATGCTCCCCAATTCGTGCCTAATCGCATCGTAATTACCCTTCCCCCAGTTATAAACCTTGCCCTGCTGTATGTTCCTACCCCTCTCCATTGCTATAGTGAAAGTCACCGAATTGTGGTCACTATCTCCAAAGTGCTCTCCCACAACCAACTCTAACACTTGGCCCGGTTCATTACCCAGTACCAAATCCAATGTGGCCCCACCTCTTGTCAGTCTATCCACATATTGTGTGAGGAAACCGTCCTGCACACACTGGATAAAATCAGCCCCATCCAAACTATTCGAATTACAGTGGTTCCAATCAATATTTGGAAAGTTAAAGTCACCCATGACAACTACCCTGTGACTACCGCACCTATCCAAAATCTGCATTGCAATCTTTTCCTCCACATCTCTGTTATTGTTTCGGGGCCTATTGAAAACTCCTAACAAAGTGACCGCTCCTTTCCTATTTCGAACTTCAGCCCACACTACCTCAGTAGGCAGATCCTCCTCAAACTGCCTTTCTGCAGCCATTACACTATCCTTGATTAACAATGCTACTCCTCCACCTCTTTTATCACCTTCCCTAATCTTACTGAAACATCTAAATCCCGGAACCTCCAACAACCATTCCTGCCCCTGTTTTATCCACGTCTCCGTAATGGCCATAACATCGTAGTCCCAGGTACCAATTCATGCTTCAAGCTCACCAACCTTATTCCTGATGCTCCTCGCATTGAAGTAGACACACTTCAAACCACCTTCATGCCTGCAGGTCCACTCTTGTGACCTTGGTACCTGCCTCAGTACTGCACTACCCTCAACTTCCTGAACTCCAGCAACGCTATCTCTTGGACTACAAATCAGTTTCCCATCCCCCTGCCAAATTAGTTTAAACCCCCCCGAAGAGCTGTAGCAAATTTCCCTCCCAGGATATTGGTGCACCTCTGGTTCAGGTGTAACCCGTCCTGTTTGTACAAGTCCCACCTCCCCCAGAATGTGCTCCAATTATCCAAGTAACTGAATCCCTCCCTCCTACACCATCCATTATCAAGGACTTTATAGCGGAACATTTAGAAAGTAGTGGCAGGATCAGTCAGAGTCAGCATGGATTTATGAAGGGGAAAATCATGCTTGACAAATCTGTTGGAATTCTTTAAAGAGGTAACCAGTACAGTCGACAAGGGGGAGCCAGTCGATGTGGTATATTTGGACTTTCAGAAGGCGTTTGACAAAGTCCCGCATAAGAGATTACTGTGCAAAATTAAAGCACATGGGATTGGTGGAAATGTATTGAGGTGGATAGAAAACTGGTTGTCAGAGAGGAAACAAAGAGTAGAGATTAATGGGTCCTTTTCAAATTGGCAGGCAGTAACCAGTGGGACCCCAGCTATTCACAATATATGTTAATGATTTGAATGAGGGAACAAAATGAAACACCTCAAAGTTTGCAGATGATACCAAATTAGATCGGAGGGTGAATTGTGATGAGGATGCAGGGATCCTACAGCAAGATTTGGACAGGTTGGGCAAGTGGGCAAATCAATGGCAGATACAGTATAATTTGGAAAAGTATGAGGTTATTCACTTTAGAAGCAAAAACAGGAAGGCAAATTACTACCTGGATTGTTCTAAATTGGGAGAGGGGAGTGTGCAGCGGGACCTGGGTGTCCTTGTGCACCATTCGCTGAAGGTAAGCATGCAGGTGCAGCAGGCGGTAAAGAAGGCTAATGGTATGTTGACCTTCATTGCGAGAGGTTTCGAGTATAGAAGCAGGGATGTGTTGCTGCAATTGTACAGGGCCTTGGTGAGGCCACACTTGGAGTATTTTGTGCAGTTTTGGTCTCCTTCTCTGAGGAAGGATGTTCTTGCTGTCGAGGGAGTGCAGCGAAGGTTTACCAGACTGATTCCAGGGATGGCGGGACCGTCATACGAGGAGAGGTTGACTAGGTTGGGATTGTTCTCGCTGGAGTTCAGAAGAATGAGGGGAGATCTCAGAGGCCTATAAAATTCTAACAGGACTAGACAGGGTAGATGCTTTAAAGATGTTACTAAGTTCCGGTTGCGGCCATGCGGAGCTAAGCCGCATGATTCAGCAGCTCCCGCTATCACGGACTTTCGGGCTCGTTAGAGGGGCCCCAACTGAATTTTTTCCAAAGACAACCCGTGGGGAAGGGAAGAGCGAGGTCCCCCTTCAACTTTTATGGACCGGACCAGAAATGAAACGGCCAAAAAAGCGGCATTGGAGCAGCGGGAGAAGCGAGGGAAGAAAAGCAAAATGGCGGCGGCCGGGGACAAAGCGGAGTGCGGGCCGCAGCTGCAGGAGTTCATCAAGCGCTGCTTCGAGGAGCTGCGCAAGGAGATGCTGGCGCCTATGCTGGCGGCAATTGAAGGACGAGGGATAACCCAGAAGGCCCACGAGGTAAAGATCCAGGAGGTACAGAAAAGAGTCAGTGAGAATGAGGACAAGCTCTTGGGCCTGGCGGTGAGAGTGGAGCGGCACGAGGCGCCGCACAAGAGGTGGGCGGGAAGACTCGAAGACCTGGAGAACAGGTCGAGGAGAAAGAACCTGCGGATCCTGGGTCTCCCTGAGGGAGTGGAGGGGGCCGATGCCAGGGCATACGCGAGCACGATGCTCGGGGCGATGATGGGCGCGGAGGCCCCTTCGAGGCCGCTGGAGCTGGGTGGGGCACACCGGGTGCTGGCGAGGAGGCCCAAGGCAAATGAGCCGCCAAGGGCGATGGTGGTGAGATTTCACCGGTTCACAGACAGAGAGAGGGTCCTGAAATGGGCCAAGAAGGAGCGGAGCAGCAAGTGGGACAATGCAGAGATCCGAATATACCCGGACTGGAGCACGGAGGTTGCAAAGCGGAGAGCGGGTTTAAACCGGGCCAAAGCGGTGTTGCACCGGAAAGGAGTGAGATTTGGAATGTTGCAGCCAGCGCGACTGTGGGTCACATACAAGGGCCAACACTATTACTTCGAAATGCCTGAAGAACCGTGGACCTTCATACAAACCGAAAAGTTGGACTCAAACTGAGGGTTTGTGAGGGTGGGGGGGGGGATGTTTGAGGTTTGATGTGCGATGGTTGTTGTATATAGGGGGTCAATCACGCGCAGGAAATGTTACATGGGCTGGGGGAGAGAGACAGGGCCGCGACAGGAGCTGTGCCAGAGGGGGCGGAGTGGGCTTTGGAAAGCGCGGGGTTTTTCCCGCGCTAGGGAAGAAAGGCGGGAAGGGGAACGAAGGAACGCATACTGATTGGGACACTCCCACACGGGGAGATCAATGGGACGGTGGGGGAAGCCGGGGTCAGCAGGTGTCAGCTGACTTACGGGAGTGACAGGGGTCTAGCGGGGGCGGGGGGGGTTGCTGCTGCACTGGCCGAAAGGGAATGGGACACGGAAGAGGTGGTATGTAACATATCATTTTACCATGTATATATTTTGCTCTGTGCGATTTCTTGTTATTTTGTTATGAGGGGGGGGGGTTTATTGTTTGTAAGGGTGAAAAATTGTGTTAAAAAACTTTAATAAATATATTTTTAAAAAGATTTTTTTAAAAGATGTTACCAATGATGGGCGTGTCCAGAACCAGGGGTCACAGTCTGAGGATTCAGCGTAAACCATTTCGGACAGAGATAAGGAGACATTTCTTCACACAGAGAGTGGTGACTCTGTGGAATTCATTACCACAGGAAGTAGTTGATGCTGAAACTTTGAATATATTCAAGAGGCGGCTGGATATCGCACTTGGGGAGAATGGGATCAAAGGCTATGGGGAGGAAGCAGGATTAGGCTATTGAGTTGGATGATCAGCCATGATCGCGATGAATGGCGGAGCAGGCTCGAAGGGCCGAATGGCCTCCTCCTGCTCCTATCTTCTATGTATCTATGTTTGTTTAATATCAAATATTGCAGAGTTAAAAGGGGGGGGTTATTGAGGGATTTTCTCCTGTCTGTTAAAGGCTCTCTCTTCAATCTTTTCAAAACCAGTAAACTTACTCCAGTTGCTTAATAAAGACGGAGAGATATTGATAAGGAAACAAGACAGATTGGTCCTTTTCATCACGACAGGAGGTCTCACTCTTCACACCCAATGGAGTATGTTTGCAGGGCAGCTACTGTGGGATGTAACACAGCAGACACTTTGTGCACAGCTCAATCCCACGAACAGCAATGTGATAACGGCTGGAATAAACAGGCCAAGATACCAGTCCCCTGTGCTTCAAAATACTGCCATGGGACTTATGTCCACCCAAGGGGGCAGATTTGGTTTAATGTCCCATCCAATCAGGCGCACCATCACCAGTGCTGCACACCCTCAATACTGTACTGGAGTGTCAGCCTAGATTTGTGTGTCCTTGGAGTGAAAGTGGGAACATTGTGACTCAGGCGCAGGAATGCTGCTGGATGTCCACAGTCAATACTTGGTGTACTGTTACAGCTAGCCATGATGTGGAGATGCCGGCGTTGGACTGGGGTGGGCACAGTAAGAAGTCTTACAACACCAGGTTAAAGTCAAAGAACAAAGAACAATGCAGCCCAGGAACAGGCCCTTCGGCCCTCCAAGCCTGTACCGGCCATGATACCAACCTTGGCCAAAACCCTCAGCACTCCCTTGTGCCGTCTCCCTCTATCCCCGTCCTATCCATGTGTTTGTCGAGTTGCCTTTTGAACACCATTAATGTATCTGTTTCCACAACCTCCCCTTGCAACACGTTCCAGGCACTCACCACCCTCTGTGTAAAAAACCTGCCTCGCACATCTCCTCTAAACGTTACCCCACGGACCTTAAACCTATGCCCCCTGGTGACTGACCCCCTCCACCCTGGGTGAGTCATTCACCTGAGGAAGGAGTTACGCTCCGAAAGCTAGTGATTTGAAACAAACCTGTTGGACTTTAACCTGATGTTTTAATGCTCCTTACTGTGTTACAGCGAGCACAGAGCAAAAGTGCCCTGGTTCCCGGTGGTCTCCAAGTCATTGCTCTTTTCCTTACCGCTTTTCCAGGTCAGGAGACCTGACTTTCCTTCGGACGTAACACATCTTCAAGGGGATGGTCTTCTCGTGCTCCAAGTCCCCGTGTGGGCCAGCGACTGGCGAGCTTCCCCCACTCCCGGGAGGCGATGGGGAATCCCATTCCTGGGCCAAACCTGCCGTCGTGCTCTTGAAATACGACGACACTTCCTTCAGGTATTTCACTAACGGTGGAAAAACAAAAGGTTTTAGTCATTAAACTTTGCAAAAGATCTGTCAGAAAGGTGTGGACAGGATAAAACAACGTAATGAACAGGCCCAATATAATGTTGGCCTCAATCTGGAGGGGATGGAAATGAAGCTTCAGTGATACAGAACCCGATTGTCAGACCCCCACCTTGGGGGTAGGGGAGATCAGTCCTGGCCACCCCACCCCATAAACGAGACATTGGCTCTGATGGAGGTGCAGCTCGGATTGACCAGAGCTGGGCTGAGAGAAGACCCACGCTGCATCGGCAAGGCTGCTCCTCCAAGTACAGAAGGGATAATCAAAGCAATGATGTGGCCATTATTTTAACTTCAGGTGTGGGCGATGGGGAGGGGGGGGGGGGGTGTATTTAGGAAGGTACAGATTCATCACGCAAAGTCAAAACAGATTAGTTAGGGGGAGGGCTAACCTGATTGACGTTTTTCCTGACACGTGGGGTTGATGGGGTTGACGTGGTGAATGTGCCCCACGTGGACATTGCTGCCACTGTTGACAAGCTCCCACAAGTGCGGCTGGTTCAAAAGACAAAATTCCTGGGGCTCCAGGGGAGAATGCTAACTTGAACCATCCAGTGAATTGTCATCTCGATCCAAACACTAATTCTGCTTCACTCTCCACAGGTACTGCCTGACCTGCGGGGCACTTTTGGCATTTTCTGTTTTTTGTGATATTGGTGAGGGACAAAGGAGAACTCTGATACTCTCTAAAATAGTGGTCACGTGATCTTATACCCCCACCTGATGGGACGGACAGAGCCTCAGTTGTGTGTGTGGCTGGAAAGATTGGACCTCCAACAGTGCAGCATTCCCTCAGTACTGACCCTCTGACAGTGCGGCACTCCCTCAGTACTGACCCTCTGACAGTGCAGCACTCCCTCAGTACTGACCCTCTGACAGTGCAGCACTCCCTCAGTACTGACTCTCTGACAGTGCAGCAATCCCTCAGTACTGACCCTCTGACAGTGCAGCACTCCCTCAGTACTGACTCTCTGACAGTACAGCACTCCCTCAGTACTGCCCCTCTGACAGTGCAGCACTCCCTCAGTACTGACCCTCTGACAGTGCAGCACTCCCTCAGTACTGACCCTCTGACAGTGCGGCACTCCCTCAGTACTGACCCTCTGACAGTGCAGCACTCCCTCAGTACTGACCCTCTGACAGCACGGCACTCCCTCAGTACTGACCCTCTGACAGTTCAGCACTCCCTCAGTACTGACCCTCTGACAGTGCAGCACTCCCTCAGTACTGACCCTCTGACAGTGCAGCATTCCCTCAGTACTGACCCTCTGACAGTGCGGCACTCCCTCAGTACTGACCATCTGACAGTGCGGCACTCCCTCAGTACTGACCCTCTGACAGTGCGGCACTCCCTCAGTACTGGCCCTCTGACAGTGCGGCACTCCCTCAGTACTGACCCTCTGACAGTGCGGCACACCCTCAGTACTGACAACCTTCTGTTTAAAAGGCGAGAGTATACCCTCTGTACAATTCAACAACTAATTTACTTCTTTCTAAATGGAGGAAGACAAAATAACTTCCCAAGGATTGAGTGAGGAGGAGTTGAAGGAAATTATTGCAAAAAAAATAGTGCTGGGGAAATTAATGGGACTGAGAGCTGATAATTCCCCCGATCCTGACAATCTACACGTCAGGGTAGCAAAGGAGGTGGCCAGGAAATAACAGTGCATTGGGTGTCACCTTCCGAAATTCTGTCAATTCTGGACCAGTCCCGGCAGATTGGAGGGTGGCAAATGTAACCCCGCTTTTTAAAAAAGGAGGGCGGGAGAAAACAGGGAATCACAGATCCGTTAGCCTAAAAGTGTAGATGGGAAATGCTGGAGTCTGTTGTAAAGGATGGGGTCACAGGATGCTTAGAAAATATCAACAGGATTAGTCAAAATTAACCTGGATTTATGAAAGGGAATTTATGTTTGACAAACCTACTGGAGTTTTTTCATGATGTGACTGGTAGAGTAGATAAGGGAGAACCCGTGGATGTGGTGTATTTGGATTCTCAGAAAGCTTTGGGTCCCACTTCAGAGGTTAGTGTGTCAAAATTAAAGAGCATGAGATTGGGGATGATATATTGGCACAAATTGAGAACTGGTTCGCAGACTGGAAACACAGATTTGGATAAATGGTCTTTTTCAGAGGGGCAGGCGATGACGATTTCGGTACCACAGGGATCATTGCTTGGCCCCCGGCTATTCACAATATACATCAATGATTAGAATGAGGGAATCAAATGTGATATTCTCAGGTTTGCTGACAACACAAAACCTGGTGGGAATAGGAGTGCGAGGAGAATGTTAGAGGTTTCAAGGTGCCGTTTGACAAGTTCCACGAGTGGGCAGCACGGTAGCACATTGGTTAGCACAGTTGATTCGCAGCTCCAGGGTCCCAGGTTCGATTCCCGGCTTGGGTCACTGTCTGTGCGGAGTCTGCACGTTCTCCCAGTGTCTGCGTGGGTTTCCTCCGGGTGCTCCGGTTTCCTTCCACAAATCCCGAAAGACGTGCTGTTAGGTGAATTGGACATTAAGGATTCTCCCTCTGTGTACCCGAACAGGCGCCGGAATGTGGCGACTAGGGGCTTTTCACAGTAACTTCATTGCAGTGTTAATGTAAACCTACTTGTGACAATAATAAAGATTATTATGCTGAAGGACAACTCGGGCTGGGCAATAAATACTGGCCTAACCAGCGACAACCATCGAGGGCCGAAGGGCCTGTACTGCGCTGTAATGTCCACATCCTGTAAATGAATTTAAAAAAAGAAAGCAAATCTGCAGGTTCAGCAAGCAGTGAGGAAGGCAATGACATGTTGGCCTTCATTGCAAGATCCCTGCACACAGGAGCAAGGATGACTTACTGCACGCACCTGTACAGGGCCTTGGTGAGACCACACCTGGGGTATTGAATGCAGTTTTGGTCTCCTTGTCCGAGAAATGCCACACTTCCTACAGAGGGAATGCAGCGAACGTTCACCAGACTGATTCCGGGGAGGGCAGGATTGTTTTGCGAGGAGATTGGGCGAGTATTCACTGGAAGTTCGAAGAATGATAGGGGATCGAATTGAAATGTATAAAACTCTGACTGGGCTGGACGGACTGGGTGCAGGGAGGTTGTACCCTCTGGCTGGGGGTGGGGGGGGGGGGGGGGGGGGGGGGGGGGGGGGGGTCTAGAACAAGGGGTCACAGTCTCAGGGTAGGGGGCCGGACATTTAGGATTGAGATGAGGAGAAACTTCCTCACTCAGAGGGTGGTGAGCTTGTGGCATTCCCGACCACAGGAATCTGGGAAAGCAAGTCACATAGAACATAACATCGCAGTGCAGCCCTTCGGCCCTCGATGTTGCGCCGACCTGTGAAACCACTCTAAAGCCCATCTACACTATTCCCTTATCGTCCACTATGCCTATCCAAATGACCATTAGAATACCCTTAGTGTTGGCGAGTCCACTACTGTTGCAGGCAGGGGCATTCCACGCCCTTACTGCTCTCCGAGTAAAGAACTGACATCGGTCCGATATCTATCTCCCCTCAATTTAAAGCTATGTCCCCTCGTGCTAGGCATCACCATCCGAGAAAAAGGCCTCTCACTGTCCACCCTATCCAATCCTCTGATCATCTTGTATGCCTCAATTAAGTCACCTCTTAGGGCAGCACGGTAGCACAAGTGTATAGCACTGTGGCTTCACAGCGCCAGGGTCCCAGGTTCGATTCCCGCCTGGGTCACTGTCTGTGTGGAGTCTGCACGTTTCTCCCCGTGTCTGCGTGGGTTTCCTCTGGGTGCTCCGGTTTTCCTCCCACAGTCCAAAGACGTGCAGGTTAGTAGATTGGCCATGATAAAATTGCCCTTAGTGAGCAAAAAGATTAGGAGGGGTTATTGGTTACAGGGATAGGGGGGAAGTGAGGGCTTAAGTGGGTCGGTGCAGACTCGATGGGCCAAATGGGCCTCCTTCTGCACTGTATGTTCTATGTTCTATGTTCTTCTTCTCTCTAACAAAGTTCTCTCTAACGAAAACAGCCTCAAGTCCCTCAGCCTTTCCTCATAGGAATCTTCCCTCCATACCAGGCAACATTCTGGTAAATCTCCTCTGCACCCTTTCCAATGCTTCCACATCCTTCCCATAATGCGGCGACCAGAATTGCACGCAATACTCCAAATGCAGCCGCACCACAGTTTTGTACAGCTGGAACATGACCTCATGGCTCCGAAACTCAATCCCTCTACCAATAAATGCTAACACACTGTACGCCTTCTTAACAACCCTCTCATGCTGGTTAGCAACTTTCAGGGATCTATGTACATTGACCACCGAGATCTCTCTGCTCAGCCACACTGCCAAGAATCTTACCATTAGCCCAGTACTCTGTCTTCCTGTTATTCCTTCCAAAATAAATCACCTCACACTTTTCTGCATTAAACTCCATTTGCCACCTCTCAGCCCAGCGCTGCAGCTTATCTATGTCCCTCTGTAACTTGTAACATCCTTCCGCACTGTCACACACTCCACCGACTTTAGTGTCATCTGCAAAATTTACTCACCCATCCTTCTACGCCCTCCTCCAGGTCATTTATAAAAATGACAAACAGCAGTGGCCCCAAAACAGATCCTTGTGGTACACCACTAGTAACTGGACTCCAGTCTGAACATTTCCCATCAACCACCACCCTTTGTCTTCTTCCAGCTAGCCAATTTCTGATCCAAACTGCTAAATCTCCCTGAATCCCATGCCTCCGTATTTTCTGCAGTAGCCTACCGTAGGGAACCTTATCAAACGCTTTACTGAATCCACATACACCACATCAACTGCTTTACCTTATCCACCTGTTTGGTCACCTTCTCAAAGAACTCACTGAAATATTTCAGGATATGGATAGATTCCCAGGCTCAAGGCGTCAGGGGTGTGGAGAGAAGAGCGGGGAGATGGAAGATTGGCCATGATCATGTTGAATGTTAGAGCAGACTCGAGGGGCTGAATGGCCTCGTCCTGCTCCTATTTTCTATGTTAAACAGTGGCTGACTGTCCCCAACCGGATAGTGTGCAACAGCCGGGACGGCATTCGTGCTGGCTGTGTTATTGGTGCCCCTGTGACCGTGTCGGAATCTGCAGCAGGTCGAGAGGCATAAGAGGCGACTGCAATTGCAGAGATCAATGGGTGCAGTCCCCTGCTTGGAGACCGGGACCAGCGCTCACTGCTCAGGATTAGACTCTGATGCTATAGAAAAGCAGCATCCAGCTTATGTTGGAAATCTCGGGTATCCACACACTCACTGACCACTGGATGCCGACCAGCAACGAAACGAGACTGCCCCCCTGGTTACAAACAAAATACTGGGGCTTGGGGGGGGGGCGGGGGGGGGGGCAGGGGAAAGGAGGGGTTTTAATCTCTTTCTCCTCTGTCCCCATTTGCTGGGGTTACTCCTGCCGTCCTGACCGAGATTACTCGTGTTTGGAAGCAGATTCCAGGGATT